>NC_092111.1:2870601-3023101 GCF_045679555.1 Salvelinus alpinus | reverse complement strand
ATGTTTTCATCCCTTTTATTCCTATGACTGATCCAATCTCATTTTGTCATGCTCTCTCTTGTCCCTCTGCAGCAGACATACAGTGCCTTGTAACAATATTCATACCCCTTGTATTTCTTCCCATTTCATTGTGTTACAATGTGGGATTTGAGGTCAACACTCTACACCAAATACTCTGTAATGTCAAAGTGGAAGAATTATTATATATATATATTTTAAAGATTGATAAAAATGAAATAACTAAAATATAGTTGTTTCAAAAGTATTCAGCTCCCTGAGTCAATACATGTTATGAATACCTTTGGCAGTGATTACAGCTGTGTGTCTTCTTGGGTAAGTCTCTAAGAGCTTTGCACACCTGGATTGTGCAATATTATCCCATTATTCTTTTCAGAATTCTTC
Organism: Salvelinus alpinus; assembly: GCF_045679555.1. Lineage (NCBI taxonomy): Eukaryota > Metazoa > Chordata > Actinopteri > Salmoniformes > Salmonidae > Salvelinus > Salvelinus alpinus. The sequence goes on along the minus strand of NC_092111.1, from coordinate 3,022,699 downwards.
AAGCTCTGTCAAGATGTTGGATATCTTGGCAAGACATTTTCAAGTCTTGCCATAGATTTTCAAGCAGATATAAGTCAAAACTGTAATTTGGCCACTCAGTTTCATTCCTGTCCTGCAGCTCAGTTCAGAAGGAGTACTGTATCTTTGATGTGTCTGGGTGATTTAATACATAATCCACAGCATAATTATTAACTTGACCATGCTCAATATCTGATTTGTTATTGTTACTCATCTACCAATCACTGCCTTTCTTCATGAGGCTTACGGAAATCTCCCTGGTCTTTATAGTTGAATCTGTGCTTGAAATTCAATACTTAACTGAGGGACCTGACAAATGTTGTCAGGACGGGGGACAGAGGAACAGAGGAAGGGTTAGACGGGGGACAGAGGAACAGAGGAAGGGTTAGACGGGGGACAGAGGAACAGAGGAAGGGTTAGACGGGGGACAGAGGAAGGGTTAGTCATTCTGAAATTATGTCAACCCCTATTATATCACACAGAGAGAGCTCATGTAACTTATGTGATTTAGTAGGCCAAATGTTACTCCTTAACTAATTTAGGCTTGCCTAAACAAAGGGGCTGAATAAAAAAAAAATGAATTTTTCTTCCACTTTGACATAACAGAGTATTTTTTGTAGATTGATTTAATTTTAATTATTTTGTCAACAATTTTAATCCCACTTTGTAACACAACATTTTTTTGCAAGGCACTGAAAAGCAAGCATAATGTTTGGAACATCAAATCGCATAGAAAAAAAAAGAAACAGTATCGAATCGCAATACAGAATTGTGAGAATCGCAAAACATTTCGTATCAGCAACTACAGATCCTTCAGAAAGTATTCACACCCCTCCACATTTTTTTGTGTTACAGCCTGAATTTAAAATGGATTACATTTAGGTTTTGTGTCACTGGCCTACACACAATACCCCATAATGTCAAAGAGGAATTGTGTTTTTAGACAATTTTACAAATGACTAATAAATGAAAAGCTGAAATGTCTTGAGTAAATAAGTATTCAACCCCTTTGTTATGACAAGCCTAAATACGTTCAGGAGTAAAACAAATCTTACCAAGTCACATAATAAGTTGCATGAACTCACTCTGTGTGCAATAATAGTGTTTAACATGATTTTTGAATGACTAATCCAAGATGGCGTAGCAGTCAGACGTCCTTTGTCCTCGTCTTGTCATGTCCTGTGTATATATATATTTACATCTTTTCTTCGCACATCTTTTTAATATATTTTTTATAAAAACTCAACTTCTAAACACTCTCCTGCAACCCGCCTCACCATTTTTTATATAAAAAAAAAAGTATTATTCACCTCAAATCTGAAATCCACAACAGAAGCTAGCCAGAAGTTAGCCAGTTCACTGGCTAACATTAGTATTCAGCTAACCGCGGTTGGCGGTCATCAGCTATCCTTTAGCTCGAAAAGCTATCGGCAGTTTTGTACAACGCGACTCAGACGAGAGCATACCGAACCTATTTTCTCTCCATATCCCCGGATTTCTACCGAAAGCTCTGGACATTTACACCTGGATCTTAGCTAGCTGCTATCCGAGTGACTATTGGCTAACGTCGGTCCCGGAGCAAACATCAATTATTCCAGAGCTAGTCAGCTGAAGAGTTCCATCAGCCACTCCTGGGCTACAATCACCTATCCGGACCCGTTTTACTGCCGATGCGGAGCCCCACCGGGCCTTCACGACTGGACTACCGAACGTTATCTGCACGAGGGAGTTATCCAACTGGCCCCTCCGTCGCGACGTAACCTGAATGCCCATCTGCGGCCAGCTAATCGTTAACTGTCTTATCGGCTGCTATCTGAATAGGTCTATCGGACAATTTTCAATTTTCTTGGGCCACTATAACTATAACTATTTTTCCAATTGGATTGGTCCCCTCTACCACACGGAACCCCACTAATCTACCGACGGAAACGCACGAGGTGGCTAAAAACAGACCTCCATCTTCTGCCAGCTTGCTACCCATGGCCCGGCTAGCTGTCTGAATCGCCGTGACCCCAACCAACCTCTCTACTCACTGGACCCTTATGATCACTCGGCTAAGCATGCCTCTCCTTAATGTCAATATGCCTTGTCCATTGCTGTTCTGGTTAGTGTTTATTGACTTATTTCACTGTAGAGCCTCTAGCCCTGCTCATTATACCTTATCCAACCTTTCAGTTCCACCACCCACACATGCGATGACATCACCTGGTTTCAATGATGTTTGTAGAGACAATATCTCTCTCATCATCACTCAACGCCTAGGTTTGCCTCCACTGTTTTCACATCCTACCATACCTTTGTCTGTACATTATACCTTGAAGCTATTTTATCGCCCCCAGAAACCTGCTCCTTTTGCTCTCTGTTCCGGACGTCCTAGACGACCAATTCTCATAGCTTTTAGCCGTACCCTTATCCTACTCCTCCTCTGTTCCTCTGGCGATGTAGAGGTGAATCCAGGCTCTGCAGTGCCTAGCTCCACTCCTATTCCCCAGGCGCTCTCTTTTGATGACTTCTGTAACCGTAATAGCCTTGGTTTCATGCATGTTAACATTAGAAGCCTCCTCCCTAAGTTTGTTTTATTCACTGCTTTAGCACACTCTGCCAACCCGGATGTCCTAGCCGTATCTGAATCCTGGCTTAGGAAGACCACCAAAAACTCTGAAATCTCCATCCCTAACTACAACATTTTCAGACAAGATAGAACAGCCAAAGGGGGCGGTGTTGCAATCTACTGCAGAGATAGCCTGCAGAGTTCTGTCATACTATCCAGGTCTGTACCCAAACAATTTGAACTTCTACTTTTAAAAATCCACCTCTCTAAAAACAAGTCTCTCACCGTTGCCGCTTGCTATAGACCACCCTCTGCCCCCAGCTGTGCTCTGGACACCATATGTGAACTGATTGCCCCCCATCTATCTTCAGAGCTCGTGCTGCTAGGTGACCTAAACTGGGACATGCTTAACACCCCAGCCATCCTACAATCTAAGCTTGATGCCCTCAATCTCACACAAATTATCAATGAACCTACCAGGTACAACCCCAAAGCCGTAAACACGGGCACCCTCATAGATATCATCCTAACCAACCTGCCCTCTAAATACAACTCTGCTGTTTTCAACCAAGGTTATTGACCTCAACCTGTCAGTAGAGGATGCCTGTTTTTTGTTTTTTTTAAATGCCTTCCTCACCATCTTAAATAAGCATTCCCCATTCAAGTAATGTAGAACCAGGAACAGATATAGCCCTTGGTTCTCTCCAGACCTGACTGACCTTAGCCAACACAAAAACATCCTGTGGCGTTCTGCATTATTATCAAACAGCCCCCGTGATATGCAACTTTTCAGGGAAGTTAGAAACCAATATACACAGGCAGTTAGAAAAGCCAAGGCTAGCTTTTTCAAGCAGAAATTTGCTTCCTGCAACACAAACTCAAAAAAGTTCTGGGACACTGTAAAGTCCATGGAGAATAAGAGCACCTCCTCCCAGCTGCCCACTGCACTGAGGATAGGAAACTCTGTCACCACTGATAAATCCACTATAATTGAGAATTTCAATAAGCATTTTTCTACGGCTGGCCATGCTTTCCACCTGACTACCCCTACCCCGGTCAACAGCACTGCACCCCCCATAGCAACTCGCCCAAGCCTTCCCCATTTCTCCTTCTCCCAAATCCAGTCAGCTGATGTTCTGAAAGAGCTGCAAAATCTGGACCCCTACAAATCAGCCGGGCTAGACAATCTGGACCCTTTCTTTCTAAAATTATTTGCCAAAATTGTTGCAACCCCTATTACTAGCCTGTTCAACCTCTCTTTCGTGTCGTCTGAGATTCCCAAAGATTGGAAAGCAGCTGCGGTCATCCCCCTCTTCAAAGGGGGGGGACACTCTTGACCTAAACTGCTATAGACCTATATCTATCCTACCCTGCCTTTCTAAGGTCTTCGAAAGCCAAGTCAACAAACAGATTACCGACCATTTCGAATCCCACCGCACGTTCTCCGCTATGCAATCTGGTTTCAGAGCTGGTCATGGGTGCACCTCAGCCACGCTCAAGGTCCTAAACGATATCTGAACCGCCATCGATAAGAAACAATACTGTGCAGCCGTATTCATTGACCTGGTCAAGGCTTTCGACTCTGTCAATCACCACATCCTCATCGGCAGACTCAACAGCCTTAGTTTCTCAAATGATTGCCTCGCCTGGTTCACCAACTACTTCACGGATAGAGTTCAGTGTGTCAAATCGGAGGGCCTGTTGTCCGGGCCTCTGGAAGTCTCTATGGGGGTGCCACAGGGTTCAATTCTCGGGCCGACTCTCTTCTCTGTATACATCAATGATGTCGCTCTTGCTGCTGGTGATTCTCTGATCCACCTCTACGCAGACGACACCATTCTGTATACTTCTAGCCCTTCTTTGGACACTGTGTTAACAACCCTCCAGACGAGCTTCAATGCCATACAACTCTCCTTCCGTGGCCTCCAACTGATTTTAAATGCAAGTAAAACTAAATGCATGATCTTCAACCGATCGCTGCCTGCACCTGCCCACCCGTCCAGCATCACTACTCTGGACGGTTCTGACTTAGAATATGTGGACAACTACAAATACCTAGGTGTCTGGTTAGACTGTAAACTCTCCGTCCAGACTCACATCAAACATCTCCAATCCAAAGTTACATCTAGAATTGGCTTCCTATTTCGCAACAAAACATCCTTCACTCATGCTGCCAAACATACCCTCGTAAAACTGACCATCCTACCGATCCTCGACTTCGGCGATGTAATTGACAAAATAGTCTCCAATACCCTACTCAATAAATTAGATGCAGTCTATCACAGTGCCATCCATTTTGTCATCAAAGCCCCATATACTACCCACCACTGTGACCTGTACACTTTTGTTGGCTGGCCCTCGCTTCATACTCGTCGCCAAACACACTGGCTCCAGGTCATCTACAAGACCCTGCTAGGTAAAGTCCCCCCTTGTCTCAGCTCGCTGGTCACCATAGCAGCACCCACCCGTAGCACGCGCTCCAGCAGGTATATCTCTCTGGTCACCCCCAAAGCCAATTCCTCCTTTAGCCGCCTCTCCTTCCAGTTCTCTGCTGCCAATGACTGGAACGAACTACAAAAATCTCTGAAACTGGAAACACTTATCTCCCTCACTAGCTTTAAGCACCAGCTGTCAGAGCAGCTCACAGATTACTGCACCTGTACATAGCCCATCTATAATTATCCCTAACAACTGCCTCTTCCCCTACTGTATGTATTTATTTATTTATTTTGCTCCTTTGCACCCCAGTATTTCTACTTTGCACATTCATCCACTGCAAATCTACCATTCCAATGTTTTACTTGCTATATTGTATTTACTTCACCACCATGGCCTATTTATTGCCTTTACCTCCCTTATCTCACCTCATTTCCTCACATTGTATATAGACTTATTTTTCTACTGTATTATTGACTGTATGTTTGTTTTACTCCATTTGTAACTCTGTGTTGTTGTATGTGTCGCACTGCTTTGCTTTATCTTGGCCAGGTCGCAGTTGTAAATGAGAACTTGTTCTCAACTTGCCTACCTGGTTAAATAAAGGTGAAATACATAAATAAAAAATAAAAAATAAATGATGGGTAAGGTCTCTCAGTCGAGCAGTGAATTTCAAACACAGATTCAACCACAAAGACCAGGGAGGGCTTCTATTGGTAGATGGGTAAAAAAAAAAAAAATTGAACATGGTGAAGTTATTAATTATACTTTGGATGATGTAACCCAGTCACTACAAAGTCACAGGCATCCTTTCGAACAAAGGTTCTGGGAGAGGAAGGAAACCACTCAGGGATTTCACCATGAGGCCAATGGTGACTTTAAAACAGTTACAGAGTTGAATGGCTCAGGAGAAAACTACGACAACATTGTAGTTACTCCACAATACTAACCTAAATGACAGAGTGAAAAGAAGGATGCCTGTGTAGATTAAAAATATTAAAAAACATGGATCTGGTTTGTAATAAGGCACTAAAGTAAAACTGCAAAAAATTAAAAAATTAATTTAAAAAACAAAACAAAAAAACTTTATGTCCAACGCAACACATCACTGAATAGCACTCTTCATATTTGGTGGCGGCATTAGGTTATGGGTATGCTTGTCATAAGCAAGGACTGGGGAGTTTTTGTCAGGATAGAAATAAATGGAATAGAGCTGAGCTTGCCTAGTTAAATCAATGTTAAATAAAGGTTAAATAAATAAATTAGCACAGGCAAAATCCTAGAAGAAAACCTGGTTCAGTCTGCTTTCCAACAGACAGAGACAGATTCACCTTTCAGCTGGACAATAATTGAAAACACAAGGCCAAATATACACTGGAGTTGCTTATCGACGACCTTGAATTTTCCTGACTGGCCTAGTTACAGTGTTGACTTAAATCGGCTTGAAAATCTATGGCAAGACTTGAAAATGGCTGTCTAGCAATGATCAACAACAAACTTAACAGAATTTTTGAAAGAATAATGCGCAAATATTGTACAATCCAGGGGTGCAAAGCTCTTAGAGACTTACCCTGAAAGACTCACAGCTGTAATCATTGCCAAATATGATTCTAAACAGGGGTGTGAATACTTATGTAAATTAGATATTTCTGTATTTCATATTCAGTAAATATCTAAAAACATGTTTTCACTTTGTCATTATGAGGTATTGTGTGTAGATGGGTGAAGAAAAAAAAGTTATTCATTTAGAATTCAGGCTATAACACAAAATGTGGAATAAGTCAAGTGGTATGAATACTTTCTGAAGGCTCTAGAAGTACATTTACATTTAAGTCATTTAGCAGACGCTCTTATCCAGAGCGACTTACAAGTTGGTGCATTCACCTTATGATATCCAGTGGAACAACCACTTTACAATAGTGCATCTAACTCTTTTAAGGGGGGGGGGGGGGGGTTTAGAAGGATTACTTTATCCTATCCTAGGTATTCCTTAAAGAGGTGGTGTTTCAGGTGTTTCCGGAAGGTGGTGATTGACTCCGCTGACCTGGCGTCGTGGGGGAGTTTGTTCCACCATTGGGGTGCCAGAGCAGCGAACAGTTTTGAAGTATCGTGATAATATCATATCGTGATGTCCCTGGAAATTCCTAGCCCTATTCATTTGTGCTGCAAATCTCAGTTATGATGACTCACAAGACAAGTCGAATAATCATGTATACAGCCAGTATCTTTACAGCAAGTATACAGTTGAAGTCGGAAATTTACATACACCTTAGCCAAATACATTTAAACTCAGTTTGTCACAATTCCTGACATTTAATCTGAGTAAAAATTCCCTGTCTTAGGTCAGTTAGGATCACCACTTGATGTTAAGAATATGAAATGTCAGAATAATAGTAGAGAGATTGATTTATTTCAGCTTTTATTTCTTTCATCACATTCCCAGTGGGTCAGAAGTTTACATGCACTCAATTAGTATTTGGTAGCATTGCCTTTAAATTGTTTAACTTGGGTCAAACGTTTCGGGTAGCCTTCCACACGCTTCCCACAATAAGTTGGGTGAATTTTGGCCCATTCCTCCTGACAGAGCTGGTGTAACAGAGTTAGGATTGTAGGACTCCTTGCTCGCACATGCGTTTTCAGTTCTGCCCACAAATTTCCTATAGGTTTGAGGTAAAGGCTTTGTGATGGCCACTCCAATACATTGACTGTGTTGTCCTTAAGCCATTTTGCCACAACTTTGCAAGTATGCTTGGGGTCATTGCCCATTTGGAAGACCCATTTGTGACCAAGCTTTAACTTCCTGACTGATGTCTTGAGATGTTGCTTCAATATATCCACATAATTTTCCTCCCTCATGATGCCATCTATTTTGTGAAGTGCACCAGTCCCTCCTGCAGCAAAGCACCCCCACATCATGATGCTGGCACCCCCGTGCTTCATGGTTGGGATGGTGTTCTTCGGCTTGCAAGCCTCACCCTTTCTCCTCCAAACATAATGATGGTCATTATGTCCAAACAGTTCTATTTTTGTTTCATCAGACCAGAGGATATTTCTCCAAAAACTACAATCGTTGTCCCCATGTACAGTTGCAAACCGTAGTCCGGCTTTTTATGGCTTCTTCCTTGCTGAGCGGCCTTTCAGGTTATGTCGATATAGGACTTGTTTTACTGTGGATATAGATACTTTGTACCTGTTTCCTCCAGCATCTTCACAAGGTCCTTTGCTGTTGTTCTGGGATTGATTTTCACTTTTCGCACCAAAGTACGTTCATCTCTAGGAGACAGAACTGCTGAGCGGTATGACGGCTGCGTGGTCCCTTGCTGTTTATATTTGCATACAATTGTTTGTACAGATGAACATGGTACCTTGACATTACTGTGCAGCTGTATTCATCGACCTGGCCAAGGCTTTCGACTCTGTCAATCACCATATTATTATCGGCAGACTCAACAGCCTTGGTTTCTCAAATGACTGCCTCGCCTGGTTCACCAACTACTTCTCAGACAGAGTTCAGTGTGTCAAATTGGACGGCCTGTTGTCCGGATCTTTGGCAGTCTCTATGGGGGTGCCACAGGGTTCAATTCTCGGGCCGACTCTCTTCTCTGTATACATCAATGACGTCGCTCTTGCTGCTGGTGATTCTCTGATCCACCTCTACGCAGACGACACCATTCTGTATACTTCTGGCCCTTCTTTGGACACTGTGTTAACTAACCTCCAGACGAGCTTCAATGCCATACAACTCTCTTTCCGTGGCCTCCAACTGCTCTTAAATGCAAGTAAAACTAAATGCACACTCTTCAACCAATCACTGCCTGCACCTGCCCGCCTGTCCAGCATCACTACTCTGGATGGTTCTGACAACTACAAATACCTAGGTGTCTGGTTAGACTGTAAACTCTCCTTCCAGACTCACATTAAGCATCTCCAATCCAAAATTAAATCTAGAATCGGCTTCCTATTTTCGCAACAAAGCATCCTTCACTCATGCTGCCAAACATACCCTCGTAAAACTGACTATCCTACCGATCCTTGAATTCGGCGATGTCATTTATAAAATACCATCCAACACTCTACTCAGCAAATTGGATGAAGTCTATCACAGTGCCATCCGTTTTGTCACCAAAGCCCCATATACTACCCACCACTGCGACCTGTATGCTCTCGTTGGCTGGCCCTCGCTTCATATTCGTCACCAAACCCACTGGCTCCAGATCATCTATAAGTCTTTGCTAGGTAAAGGCCTGCCTTATCTCAGCTCACTGGTCACCATAGCAGCACCCACCCGTAGCACACGCTCCAGCAGGTATATTTCACTGGTCACCCCCAAAGCCAATTTCTCCTTTGGCCGCCTTTCCTTCCAGTTCTCTGCTGCCAATGACTAGAACAATCTGCAAAAATCACTGAAGCTGGAGACTCATATCTCCCTCACTAACTTTAAGCACCAGCTGTCAGAGCAGCTCACAGATCACTGCACCTGTACATAGCCCATCTGTAAATAGCCCTTCCAACTACCTCATCCCCATACTGTTATTTATTTATTTTTCTCCATTGCACCGCAGTGTCTCTACTTGCACATTCATTTTCTGCACATCTATCACTCCAGTGTTTAATTGCTATATTGTAATTATTTCGCCACTATGGCCTATTTATTGCCTTACCTCCCTTATCCTACCTCATTTGCACACACTGTATATAGACTTTTTTTCTATTGTATTATTGACTGTATGTTTGTTTACTCTGTGTTGTTGTTTGTGTCGCACTGCTTTGCTTTATCTTGGCCAGGTCGCAGTTGTAAATGAGAACTTGTTCTCAACTAGCCTACCTGGTTAAATAAAGGTGAAATAAAACATTTTTTTTTTTTACGTTTTTCGCAATTGCCCCCAAGGATGAACCAGACTTGTGGAGGTCTACAAATGTTTTTTCTAAGGTTTTGGCTGATTTCTTTAGATTTTCCCATGATGTCAAGCAAAGAGGCACTGAGTTTGAAGGTAGGCCTTGAAATACATCCACAGGGACACCTCCTATTGACTCAAATGATGTCAATTAGCCTATCAGAAGCTTCTAAAGCCATGACATCATTTTCTGGAATTTTCCAAGCTGTTTAAAGGCACAGTCAACTTAACGTATGTGAACTTCTGACCCACTGGAATTGTGATACAGTGAATTATAAGTGAAATAATCTGTCTGTAAACAATTGTTGGAGAAAAATGTTTTTTCCTTGTGTCATGCACAAAGTAGATGTCCTAACCGACTTGCCAAAATTATAGTTTGTTAACAAGAAATGTGTGGAGTGGTTGAAAAACGAGTTTTAATGACTCCAACCTACGTGTATGTGAACTTCAGACCTCAACTGTATATCCGCCTCACACAAATCCACATCTGCAAAGCGTTACTCAACCTAAAACTTTAAGCATTTGTTCTCAAACCCTTGTGTCTTCAAGCAGTAAGATACAGTGTGTCCTCCCATCCACTTCCTTTGTCTCTCTCTCCCTTGGTAATCCACTGTCCCAGGGACTGATGCTAAAGCCAATGTCTCCTATTAGGAAGCTAGACGGATCTCTACGGAGGGATGGAGAGAGAGAGATATATTGAGATAAAAGAGAGAGTTCAGTAGACGAAAAGAGACAGAGAGAACAAGAAACAAAGAAAAGAAAAGAGAGAGAGCAAGAGAACAAGTTGCAGCAGTGCCTCCTTCCCACATCCCGCTGGACTTCCGGTTAGCCTGTGGGCCTTCCATCCAGAGAAACAAACAAAAGCGGGAACTGGAACCTGGGATGCAGCAGCACAGCAGAGCAGCCCGAGCAGCAGCCACAGAGGACACCGGGCTATTTCTAAACATGTTGATTGGTCTATCTAAGCGTTCTGTCGGTCTGAGGGGGAAGACGACAGAGCGGCAGGCTTTGGTGTGAAAGACAGAGCTGGATATTGTGTTCTCTTGGTCGGGGCACGTGCCTTTTATATAGAAACCAAGGGGTTTAAATATCGTCCGCCTTGGCCCCCGGAGGAGGGAAAGTATGCAGAGCATGTCGTCGGCATGACAGAGCTGGAAGAGGGGAACGTTGTAAATCTATTGCGTAAGTCTCACTGCACGCAAGGGTAAACTTTGCAAAGGGACGTTGTGTGTTAAGCGTATGATCGACTTTGATTGTTGCTTTAATGATATGGTTTAATATTTTTTCATACATTATACTCTATTATCATTTTTATGTAGAGACAGATGGCAATTTACTTTTGGGGAAGGGGGGATCCAAAATAGGACAAGGTAGTGCTCTTTTCCCCTGGTTTACATTCGCTCTTTTGCAGGTTTTACCATATCATTTATTCCAACCTAGACACATTTCCTCATCTGCTTGCATCTGCCTCCCCTTTATCAAGGTGTTTAGGTACTTCCCTTTATCAAGGTGTTTAGGTACTTCCCTTTATCAAGGTGTTTGGTACTTCCCTTTACCAAGGTGTTTAGGTACTTCCCTTTACCAAGGTGTTTAGGTACTTCCCTTTACCAAGGTGTTTAGGTACTTCCCTTTATCAAGGTGTTTAGGTACTTCCCTTTATCAAGGTGTTTAGGTACTTCCCTTTACCAAGGTGTTTAGGTACTTCCCTTTACCAAGGTGTTTAGGTACTTCCCTTTACCAAGGTGTTTAGGTACTTCCCTTTATCAAGGTGTTTAGGTACTTCCCTTTACCAAGGTGTTTAGGTACTTCCCTTTACCAAGGTGTTTAGGTACTTCCCTTTATCAAGGTGTTTAGGTACTTCCCTTTACCAAGGTGTTTAGGTACTTCCCTTTACCAAGGTGTTTAGGTACTTCCCTTTACCAAGGTGTTTAGGTACTTCCCTTTACCAAGGTGTTTAGGTACTTCCCTTTACCAAGGTGTTTAGGTACTTCCCTTTACCAAGGTGTTTAGCTACTTCCCTTTATCAAGGTGTTTAGGTACTTCCCTTTATCAAGGTGTTTAGGTACTTCCCTTTACCAAGATGTTTAGGTACTTCCCTTTATCAAGGTGTTTAGGTACTTCCCTTTATCAAGGTGTTTAGGTACTTCCCTTTATCAAGGTGTTTGGTACTTCCCTTTACCAAGGTGTTTAGGTACTTCCCTTTATCAAGGTGTTTAGGTACTTCCATTTATCAAGGTGTTTAGGTACTTCCCTTTATCAAGGTGTTTAGGTACTTCCCTTTATCAAGGTGTTTAGGTACTTCCCTTTATCAAGGTGGTTAGGTGCTTCCCTTTATCAAGGTGTTTAGGTACTTCCCTTTATCAAGGTGTTTAGGTACTTCCCTTTACCAAGGTGTTTAGGTACTTCCCTTTATCAAGGTGTTTAGGTACTTCCCTTTATCAAGGTGTTTAGGTACGTCCCTTTATCAAGGTGTTTAGGTACTTCCCTTTATCAAGGTGTTTAGGTACTTCCCTTTACCAAGGTGTTTAGGTACTTCCCTTTATCAAGGTGTTTGGTACTTCCCTTTATCAAGGTGTTTAGGTACTTCCCTTTATCAAGGTGTTTAGGTACTTCCCTTTACCAAGGTGTTTAGGTACTTCCCTTTATCAAGGTGTTTGGTACTTCCCTTTATCAAGGTGTTTAGGTACTTCCCTTTATCAAGGTGTTTAGGTACTTCCCTTTATCAAGGTGTTTGGTACTTCCCTTTACCAAGGTGTTTGGTACTTCCCTTTACCAAGGTGTTTAGGTACTTCCCTTTACCAAGGTGTTTAGGTACTTCCCTTTACCAAGGTGTTTAGGTACTTCCCTTTATCAAGGTGTTTAGGTACTTCCCTTTATCAAGGTGTTTAGGTACTTCCCTTTATCAAGGTGTTTAGGTACTTCCCTTTACCAAGGTGTTTAGGTACTTCCCTTTACCAAGGTGTTTAGGTACTTCCCTTTATCAAGGTGTTTAGGTACTTCCCTTTATCAAGGTGTTTAGGTACTTCCCTTTATCAAGGTGTTTGGTACTTCCCTTTATCAAGGTGTTTAGGTACTTCCCTTTATCAAGGTGTTTAGGTACTTCCCTTTATCAAGGTGTTTAGGTACTTCCCTTTATCAAGGTGTTTAGGTACTTCCCTTTATCAAGGTGTTTGGTACTTCCCTTTATCAAGGTGTTTAGGTACTTCCCTTTATCAAGGTGTTTGGTACTTCCCTTTATCAAGGTGTTTAGGTACTTCCCTTTATCAAGGTGTTTAGGTACTTCCCTTTACCAAGGTGTTTAGGTACTTCCCTTTATCAAGGTGTTTAGGTACTTCCCTTTACCAAGGTGTTTAGGTACTTCCCTTTATCAAGGTGTTTAGGTACTTCCCTTTATCAAGGTGTTTAGGTACTTCCCTTTATCAAGGTGTTTGGTACTTCCCTTTATCAAGGTGTTTAGGTACTTCCCTTTATCAAGGTGTTTAGGTACTTCCCTTTATCAAGGTGTTTAGGTACTTCCCTTTATCAAGGTGTTTAGGTACTTCCCTTTATCAAGGTGTTTAGGTACTTCCCTTTATCAAGGTGTTTAGGTACTTCCCTTAATCAAGGTGTTTAGGTACTTCCCTTTATCAAGGTGTTTAGGTATTTCCCTTTATCAAGGTGTTTAGGTACTTCCCTTATTCAAGGTGTTTAGGTACTTCCCTTTACCAAGGTGTTTAGGTACTTCCCTTTATCAAGGTGTTTAGGTACTTCCCTTTACCAAGGTGTTTAGGTACTTCCCTTTACCAAGGTGTTTAGGTACTTCCCTTTATCAAGGTGTTTAGGTACTTCCCTTTATCAATGTGTTTAGGTACTTCCCTTTATCAAGCTGTTTGGTACTTCCCTTTATCAAGGTGTTTAGGTACTTCCCTTTATCAAGGTGTTTAGGTACTTCCCTTTATCAAGGTGTTTAGGTACTTCCCTTTATCAAGGTGTTTAGGTACTTCCCTTTATCAAGGTGTTTAGGTACTTCCCTTTATCAAGGTGTTTAGGTACTTCCCTTTATCAAGGTGTTTAGGTACTTCCCTTTACCAAGGTGTTTAGGTACTTCCCTTTACCAAGGTGTTTAGGTACTTCCCTTTATCAAGGTGTTTAGGTACTTCCCTTTATCAAGGTGTTTGGTACTTCCCTTTATCAAGGTGTTTAGGTACTTCCCTTTATCAAGGTGTTTAGGTACTTCCCTTTACCAAGGTGTTTAGGTACTTCCCTTTATCAAGGTGTTTAGGTACTTCCCTTTATCAAGGTGTTTGGTACTTCCCTTTATCAAGGTGTTTAGGTACTTCCCTTTATCAAGGTGTTTGGTACTTCCCTTTATCAAGGTGTTTAGGTACTTCCCTTAATCAAGGTGTTTAGGTTCTTCCCTTTATCAAGGTGTTTAGGTACTTCCCTTTATCAAGGTGTTTAGGTACTTCCCTTTATCAAGGTGTTTAGGTACTTCCCTTTATCAAGGTGTTTAGGTACTTCCCTTTATCAAGGTGTTTAGGTACTTCCCTTAATCAAGGTGTTTAGGTACTTCCCTTTATCAAGGTGTTTAGGTATTTCCCTTTATCAAGGTGTTTAGGTACTTCCCTTATTCAAGGTGTTTAGGTACTTCCCTTTACCAAGGTGTTTAGGTACTTCCCTTTATCAAGGTGTTTAGGTACTTCCCTTTACCAAGGTGTTTAGGTACTTCCCTTTACCAAGGTGTTTAGGTACTTCCCTTTATCAAGGTGTTTAGGTACTTCCCTTTATCAATGTGTTTAGGTACTTCCCTTTATCAAGCTGTTTGGTACTTCCCTTTATCAAGGTGTTTAGGTACTTCCCTTTATCAAGGTGTTTAGGTACTTCCCTTTATCAAGGTGTTTAGGTACTTCCCTTTATCAAGGTGTTTAGGTACTTCCCTTTATCAAGGTGTTTAGGTACTTCCCTTTATCAAGGTGTTTAGGTACTTCACTTTATCAAGGTGTTTAGGTACTTCCCTTTATCAAGGTGTTTAGGTACTTCCCTTTACCAAGGTGTTTAGGTACTTCCCTTTACCAAGGTGTTTAGGTACTTCCCTTTATCAAGGTGTTTAGGTACTTCCCTTTATCAAGGTGTTTGGTACTTCCCTTTATCAAGGTGTTTAGGTACTTCCCTTTATCAAGGTGTTTAGGTACTTCCCTTTACCAAGGTGTTTAGGTACTTCCCTTTATCAAGGTGTTTAGGTACTTCCCTTTATCAACGTGTTTGGTACTTCCCTTTATCAAGGTGTTTAGGTACTTCCCTTTATCAAGGTGTTTGGTACTTCCCTTTATCAAGGTGTTTAGGTACTTCCCTTAATCAAGGTGTTTAGGTTCTTCCCTTTATCAAGGTGTTTAGGTACTTCCCTTTATCAAGGTGTTTAGGTACTTCCCTTTATCAAGGTGTTTAGGTACTTCCCTTTATCAAGGTGTTTAGGTACTTCCCTTTATCAAGGTGTTTAGGTACTTCCCTTAATCAAGGTGTTTAGGTACTTCCCTTTATCAAGGTGTTTAGGTATTTCCCTTTATCAAGGTGTTTAGGTACTTCCCTTATTCAAGGTGTTTAGGTACTTCCCTTTACCAAGGTGTTTAGGTACT
The DNA here is from genome assembly GCF_045679555.1 of Salvelinus alpinus. Lineage (NCBI taxonomy): Eukaryota > Metazoa > Chordata > Actinopteri > Salmoniformes > Salmonidae > Salvelinus > Salvelinus alpinus. The sequence continues at coordinate 3,007,187 of NC_092111.1, read as the reverse complement.
TCCCTTTATCAAGGTGTTTAGGTACTTCCCTTAACCAAGGTGTTTAGGTACTTCCCTTTACCAAGGTGTTTAGGTACTTCCCTTTATCAAGGTGTTTAGGTACTTCCCTTTATCAATGTGTTTAGGTACTTCCCTTTATCAAGCTGTTTGGTACTTCCCTTTATCAAGGTGTTTAGGTACTTCCCTTTATCAAGGTGTTTAGGTACTTCCCTTTATCAAGGTGTTTAGGTACTTCCCTTTATCAAGGTGTTTAGGTACTTCCCTTTATCAAGGTGTTTAGGTACTTCACTTTATCAAGGTGTTTAGGTACTTCCCTTTATCAAGGTGTTTAGGTACTTCCCTTTACCAAGGTGTTTCCCCTTATGCACTACGCTTTTCCGTGTGCTAACTTTTACAATACCACAGGTCAGTATAGTCTACCAGTCTAACGGTCTATCCTGCCCTCTAGCCACCATTCATAGTGACAATAGCGGTACAGTAGGTGGATCGTTTGTCCAGATCCGCAAAAGGCAATCATATCACACATAAAAACATAACGGCGCAAAAGACCTGTGCTTGGAATTGTTTATTTCGATTTGGATCAGTTGGTGGGCCTACTCAACGGTTTATAAGGTGTAGAAAGGCAGGACAGTCTGGCTGTATTTTTACTTCTGATACTGAATCTGTCTGTTGCAGATCATCATTCTCCCAAGTCGTCCTATAATAATGTGGCCACATATGCTCCCGGCAGACCCAGTTATTCAGGGAAGTTTAACACACACTGTGCCTCCTCTCCAATCCAAGCGGCTATTCCGTGCACACCTAGAATGCTTCAATATAGCCGAAATATTTATCATTGAACTTTTTTAAATGTATTACCTTTTAAATGTGGCATAAACAAAACCAGTCACAATGTTTTAATCTGATTAAGCTACTTCAAAAGTCTCCGGTTGGCATGTGCACGTTCATCCAAAATATAATTTCAGCGTCCTCAAAATGGCTTGAAGTAAACCAGGTTTCCATCCAACCTTTTTATGCGAGTAAAGGAGTCTACATGTCGGATAAAAAAAATGTCAGGACATCATGGGAAAGCAGGCAGTTTGTTAAGCTACAGATGAAATAAATGATGATGAACTTCACAGGGTGGTGAAAGTGCACAGTGATGAGGTTGATGCTCCTTTCGATAAATATCGAGGGTCTTATTCTGGTGAAGGATGATCGATGCTTAGCTGCCATTTGACAAGTAAAAATAATCTTGCACTTTTGTCCATAATAATCTCATCATGTAAGAGGCTAGACCTGCACTGTTGTCTAGAGCGCACGGACCAATACCAGAGTGGTCACATTTGCTATATTTGCGCAACATTTTGGCAAAACCATCAGTAGGCCTAGAGTTCAAAATTTCATGGAAATCCATTTAACTTGTGTTTTATTCAGTATGTGGGAATTTAATTTCAAAAGTACGTTTTTATGCGCACTATGTATTGACGCACGGACTTTCTATCTGTATCAAGTCAATTTTAAGGAAACACAACTCTGATGGGGTAAAAGCCCCAGGGTTTCCCTTAACTGGTAATTGCCCGCATTTTGGCCTTTAAAAGAATGTGAATAAAAATTGTAGCAGGTCAAATGATTCAGGAGAGGCTGTGTATCATAGCCTACACCCCGAATTTGCGCTTCAGCACCGTTCTCTCACACCTTGCTCTATCAGAAGATAGAGGAAAAAGAGTTTGCCTGCAGTGAAAAGCCTACAAGGGGAATTTAATATAAGTTTTAGAACTGTAGTGGACTAAGATAAGAAGAATGTTGGTGCAACCAAATGCAGGCTACTGTGCATCTCCCTGTTCGGGTAGGATGTGATTTTGGAACTTACATTTATATATAATAATTTGCTTTGGGGTGGCAGGTAGCCTAGTGGTTAGAGCATTGGGCCAGTAACCCGAAAGGTTGCTGGATCGAATCCCTGAGCTGACAAGGTAAATATCTGTTGTTCTGCCCCTGATCAAGGCAGTTAACCCCCTGCTTCCCGGTAGGCTGTCATTGTAAGGAAGAATTTGATCTTAATTGACTTGCCTGGTTAAATTATATATATTTTTAAACATTGTTATTATTGTATACCATTGCTATTATTGTAAGCTTGTTTGTTAACCCGAAACCAGTTCTGTAAATACACAAACCTGTTTTGTTCTGTTGAGACATTTTCATTGGCAAAATTAAATTTGATGTATCTTTTTTAATTGTGTGCTCCATATTTACTTGAACCTGTACTGCAGTGGGCTAAATCAGGGTGACACCCTAAATCAGGGTGACACAGAGTGTTTTCTTGGTAGTCTTAATTTAAACAAACGTACTTTGAAACCAAAGTACACAACTCACACAAATGGTTACGGGCAACAACAAAAAAATAACACGTCAAATATAGAGTTGAAATGTATTAAATTTGGAGTTTGCGTCCAAATATTACACTATATATATATATATATCACAAAAGACTGAAATATATATATTTTTTAAACGTTTGACATAGAAACACCAGATTTCTTTTGCAGGGTTTTTAAAACAATGTTTGATGAATTATGAAAAATATTTGTAACATTCCACCCATGAGGCCACTAGGTCATTTGACGACAAGAAAGGGCGGCGATAAGTAGGTCTGCTGTAAAATAAATAACATTAGCCTATTTCTGTCATTTGTTGGGCATGTTAGGCACTTGCCTTTATTGGTAATTGCTTGTTTAAACCAGTTGGCAAGTGTTTTGTTTCATTCTGGCCAAATTAAGTTGCAACTGCAATCCTGTGTTTGCCGCAATATATAGGCCTGCTCATATTTTCTCTATAAACGATGGCTTAACTTCTGATATTACCCCAATAAAAGTTTAGAAACTTTTGTGAAGGTTTGGTGTGGTTATTATTCAGCTTTAGCTACTACAGGTCTATGATAAGAAGGCAGTGCGCACCCACAGTTTAACTTGAGGTGAGGATGAATGTTTCAGGCCTACCAGAGTAACTCCTGTAATCTAACAATATAATGGTCATATTTATACAAAATATTCTGATTGAAAATCTATGAACTAGCCTCATTCTGTACATCTGTATCTGTCAGACGCAGTAGCCATCTGACAAAGAAATGCATGTTGGTGGCATATCTCTATCTCTCTCTATCTCTATGGGGTTAGGCCTAAGCTTCTGTTGCTTTATATAGGCTATATACACTACCATTCAAAAGTTTGGGGTCACTAAGAAATGTCCTTGTATTTGAAAGAAAAGCACATTTTTTGTCCAATAAAATAACATCAAATTGATAACATCAAACACCAGTCTCAACGTCAACAGTGAAGAGGCGACTCCGGGATGCTGGCCTTCTAGGCAGAGTTCTTCTGTCCACACAAATGCTGATGCTCCAAATACTCAAATAGTCTAAAGAAGGCCAGTTTTATTGCTTCTTTAATCAGAACAACAGTTTTCAGCTGTGCAAATATAACTGCAAAAGGGTTTTCTAATGATCAATTGGCCTTTTAAAATGATAAACTTGGATTAGCTAACATAACGTGGATCACAGAAGTGATGGTTGGTGATAATTGGCCTCTGTACGCCTATGTACAGTTGAAGTCGGAAGTTTACATTCACTAAGGTTGGAGTCATTAAAACTCATTTTACATCCACTCCACAAATTTCTTGTCAACAAACTATAGTTTTGGCAAGTCGGTTAGGACATCTACTTTGTGCATGACACAAGAAATTTTTCCAACAATTGTTTACAGACAGATTATTTCAGGTATAATTCACTGTACCACCATTCCAGTGGGTCAGAAGTTTACATACACTAAATTGACTGTGCCGTTAAACAGCTTGGAAAATTCCAGACAATGATGTCATGCATTTAGAAGCTTCTGATAGGCTAATTGACACCATTTGAGTCAATTGGAGGTGTACCAGTGGATGTACAGTGGGGAGAACAAGTATTTGATACACTGCCGATTTTGCAGGTTTTCCTACTTACAAAGCATGTAGAGGTCTGTAATTTTTATCATAGGTACACTTCAACTGTGAGAGACGGAATCTAAAACAAAAATCCAGAAAATCACATTGTATGATTTTTAAGTAATTAATTTGCATTTTATTGCATGACATAAGTATTTGATCACCTACCAACCAGTAAGAATTCCGGCTCTCACAGACCTGTTAGTTTTTCTTTAAGAAGCCCTCCTGTTCTCCACTCATTACCTGTATTAACTGCACCTGTTTGAACTCGTTACCTGTATAAAAGACACCTGTCCACACACTCAATCAAACAGACTCCAACCTCTCCACAATGGCCAAGACCAGAGAGCTGTATAAGGACATCAGGGATAAAATTGTAGACATGCAACAGGCTGGGATGGGCTACAGGACAATAGGCAAGCAGCTTGGTGAGAAGGCAACAACTGTTGGCGCAATTATTAGAAAATGGAAGAAGTTCAAGATGACGGTCAATCACCCTCGGTCTGGGGCTCCATGCAAGATCTCACCTCGTGGGGCATCAATGATCATGAGGAAGGTGAGTTATCAGCCCAGAACTACACGGCAGGACCTGGTCAATGACCTGAAGAGAGCTGGGACCACAGTCTCAAAGAAAACCATTAGTAACACACTACACCGTCATGGATTAAAATCCTGCAGCGCACGCAAGGTCCACCTGCTCAAGCCAGCGCATGTCCAGGCCCGTCTGAAGTTTGCCAATGACCATCTGGATGATCCAGAGGAGGAATGGGAGAAGGTCATGTGGTCTGATGAGACAAAAATAGAGCTTTTTGGTCTAAACTCCACTCGCCGTGTTTGGAGGAAGAAGAAGGATGAGTACAACCCCAAGAACACCATCCCAACCGTGAAGCATGGAGGTGGAAACATCATTCTTTGGGGATGCTTTTCTGCAAAGGGTACAGGATGACTGCACCGTATTGAGGGGAGGATGGATGGGGCCATGTATCGCGAGATCTTGGCCAACAACCTCCTTCCCTCAGTAAGAGCATTGAAGATGGGTCGTGGCTGGGTCTTCCAGCATGACAACGACCCGAAACACACAGCCAGGGCAACTAAGGAGTGGCGCCGTAAGAAGCATCTCAAGGTCCTGGAGTGGCCTAGCCAGTCTCCAGACCTGAACCCAATAGAAAATCTTTGGAGGGAGCTGAAAGTCCGTATTGCCCAGCGACAGCCCCGAAACCTGAAGGATCTGGAGAAGATCTGTATGGAGGAGTGGGCCAAAATCCCTGCTGCAGTGTGTGCAAACCTGGTCAAGAACTACAGGAAATGTATGATCTCTGTAATTGCAAACAAAGGTTTCTGTACCAAATATTAAGATCTGCTTTTCTGATGTATCAAATACTTATGTCATGCAATAAAATGCAAATTAATTACTTAAAAATCATACAATGTGATTTTCTGGATTTTTGTTTTAGATTCCGTCTCTCATAGTTGAAGTGTACCCATGATAGAAATTACAGACCTCTACATGCTTTGTAAGTAGGAAAACCTGCAAAATCGGCAGTGTATCAAATACTTGTTCTCCCCACTGTATTTCAAGGGCTACCTTCAAACTCAGTGCCTCTTTGCTTGACATCAAGAGAAAATCAAAAGAAATCAGCCAAGACCTCAGGAAAAAAAATTCTAGACCTCCACAAGTCTGGTTCATCCTTGGGATCAATTTCCAAACGCCTGAAGGTACCACGTTCATCTGTACAAACAATAGTACGCAAGTATAAACACCATGGGACTACGCAGCCTTCATACCGCTCAGGAAGGAGACGCGTTCTGTCTCCTAGAGATGAACGTACTTTGGTGCGAAAAGTGCAAATCAATCCCAGAACAACAGCAAAGGACCCTGTGAAGATGCTGGTGGAAACAGGTACAAAAGTATCTATCCACAGTAAAACGAGTCCTATATTGACATAACCTGAAAGGCCGCTCAGCAAGGAAGAAGCCACTGCTCCAAAACTGCCATAAAAAAAGCCAGACTACGGTTTGCAATCGGGACAAAGATCGTACTTTTTGGAGAAATGTCCTCTGGTCTGATGAAACAAAAATGAACTGTTTGGCCATAATGACCATCGTTATGTTTGGAGGAAAAAGGGTGACGCTTGCTTGCCAAAGAACACCATCCCAAATGTGAAGCACAGGGGTGGCAGCACCATGTTGTGGGGGTGCTTTGCTGTAGGAGGGACTGGTGCACTTCACAAAATAGATGGCATCATGAGGCAGGAGAATTATGTGGATATTTTGAAGCAACATCGCAAGACATCAGTCAGGAAGTTAAAGCTTGGTCGCAAATGGGTCTTCCAAATGGACGATGACCCCAAGCATACTTCCAAAGTTGTGGCAAAATGGCTTAAGGACAACACAGTCAAGGTATTGGAGTGTCCATCACAAAGCCCTGACCTCAATCCTATAGAAAATTTGTGGGCAGAACTGAAAAAGCGTGTGCGAGCAAGGAGGCCTACAAACCTGACTCAGTTACACCAGCTCTGTCAGGAGGAATGGGCCAAAATTCACCCAACTTATTGTGGGAAGCTTGTGGAAGGCTACCCGAAACGTTTGACCCAAGTTAAACAATTTAAAGGCAATGCTACCAAATACTAATTGAGTGTATGTAAACTTCTGACGTACTGGGAATGAAAAAGTAAAAGCTGAAATATATCATTCTTTCTACTATCATTCACATTCTTAAAATAAAGTGGTGATCCTAACTGACCTAAAACAGGGAATTTTTACACAGATTAAATGTCAGGAATTGTGAAAAACTGAGTTTATATGTGTTTGGCTAAGGTGTATGTAAACTTCCGACTTTAACTGTACAGTATTTTATGGACTGGAATTACGCACCTCTTTCAAACCATAAAGCTGGGAGAGAACACGTGATGCTGATTCAGAACATGCGGCCTACAAAGTAACAATTATTCGCTCGCGAATTTGATTTTAATTTTGAAATATATTTATATATTTCCCCTAATGTTGTGCAAGGTGCATATTAGCCTATCTTCTCATTTTCTCTCTATTGTTGCTTCATTCCTACCTGACTTTCAGCAGTTAAATGAAATACTTTTTGTTGTCTTATCTTCATCATTGTAATGAAATGCTTGAACAATATATATTTTTGTTTCTCTTCACTAGGATTAGGTTACGGTTCTGAACAAATAACTGCTATAGCCTGCTGCCATCTAGCTTTCTCTCTTCGTTCAAACTCTCTGGCCCATGGAGCTTGCATCCCTCTTCGAATAGTCTATTTGTATAAGAAATGCAACAACAACAAAAATCCAGCAATCAATTCTTGTGTTGCTTTTTCTGTGAGCTGAGTGTACAAAACATGAAGGACCCCTGCTCTTTCCATGACATAGACTGACCAGGTAAACCCAGGTGAAAGCTATGGTCCCCTATTGATGTCACTTTTTAAATCTTGAGACAGTTGAGACATGGATTGTGTATGTGTGCCATTCAGAGGGTGAATAGGCAAGACAAAAGATTGAAGTGCCTTTGAACGGGGTATGGTAATAGGTGCCAGGCACACCAGGTTGTGTCAAGAACTGCAATGCTGCTGGGATTGTCATGCTCAACAGTTTCCCGTGTGTATCAAGAATGTCCCACCACCCAAAGGACATCCAGCCAACTTGACACAAATGTGGGAAGCATTGGAGTCAACATGGACCAGCATCCCTGGACCCCACCCACCCCCGTAACTTTCTAGTTGATCTTTTATTTTATGCACTGAGATTAGTCTTGTATAATGAAAAGCACTTTGCAAATGGTATAAATTATATGAGTACATTATTTCTGAGTATGTGTATATGAGTACAAGATAGACAGGTGCATGTGGAGCAAGGCATGTTGAAAACGATTGAAAATGTGAAAAAACACAAACGTTTCAGGGGAATAACTAATAGGGCAGAGTGTGCCGTGTCCCAAGCCAAAGTACAACTCGATGGGTGTAAATATTTGGGCTGATTTGTCATCATTACAGTAACAGCCGGCTCAGCCGCGAGCGTGGGAGGAGAGTCTGCCGAGACTCAAGGTTCCAGAATTCCATCGCCTCCAAAAACTCTCGAAGCTAGTTCTTCCCGAGCTCTTTAACCTGTTGTTAAGAAACGGTCACAACACTCACAATCATATTAGTGCCGACACAATAAGAAAATAAAATGGCTACCGGTTTATTAAGGCTTTTACGATTTTCATTCCTGTGCAATCACGTCCAATTGAAACTGACTACATACGGAACCGTTGGTTTTATTCAATTGATTTATTCAATTTACTTCTGGTTACCGTAGCTTCTGTTCGATTCTCCACAGTGTGCAGACTGAATGGAGATTTTATTTGCTGTGAAGTAACGCTGCAGTGTTACTGGGAGAGCAGGGTTCTTGTCTCATTCTCTCGCTCTCTCTAATTGGGAGTCACATTCTTCAGGAGTCAGTTGTTTTTCTCACAGGAAGCCCAAACACAAACAGAGACCAGGGTGGGGGCGCAGCCCACTCCTGTGTGACCTCTCTCTCTCCCTCTCTCTCTCTTCCTCCCTCCCTCTCAGACGTCTCTCTGCCAATCCAGTCATGCACATGAGCCTGGCAACGTGCCCACCCTGCGCTGCTACAGTCACACAAAGAACACACCCCCACAGACTATCACACACACACACACACATTGGGCTATCAGAAACACACACACACACAACTGTCATGCACATGAGCACGTAGACATAAACACAAAATGTCCAAATAGGTGATAGACCAACGCACTTCATGCATTAAAGTACAACATATACCTCCTCACTTATAACATCTCCTCTCCCATACACATGCACGAGCAGATATACACAGAGCACTTATAGCTGCCAGTTCTATCCAGCTCCTTTTGGCTGCAGGCAGAGTAGCTGGGCTTGGCCTGGCCTGGGTGGAGGAGAGTTATTGCTGATGTGCAGGGAGGGCTGGGAGGATAGGGGCCCCCAACAGACCATTTGTTCTGCCGTTCTTCAGCCAAACAAATTTACGTCTCTCCTACAGAAGGTCAACTGTGCTCAAATTCATAAATAAGGGGGTAATTGGCGCAAGAGCGGTGGCGAAGCTCAAAGGCCACTGCCGCCCGGTCCCAGAGTTACAGCCCACTGACCAATGGGGGAGGCACACTCACAAATACAAACACTGTGTCACACACACACACAAGAACGCTTGCAAACACTCACACACGGAGACCCAGACACACACACTGACACAAGTGCACACACATCTATTGTATAGTTGCATATATAGTTGAATTTGAGTAATGCATGTATTATACAGTACCATGCTAGGGTATGCTATATTCAGCCTATGCAAGAGCCGGATCGACTCCCATCAAGCATTCCAAACACCCCCTACGCTATGGGACTGTGTGTGGCTATACAAACCACAATATAGCTGAATCTATTTGCACCTGTGTGTGTGTGTGTGTATTGTGTGTGTATTGTGTGTGTCTGTGAGTGTGTGTACGTATCTGTGTCTGTCCCTGTGCGCGTGTGTGTGTGTTTATACGTACACACCTCTCTCTGTGTGTACAGTACAGTACGTGTCCAGGCATACTGGTGTGCCTGGGCGAGATAGATAGAATGCGATAAAAAGGGGCCTAGCTGTCTGGTGTGTGTGTGTGTAGCCCCTATGTAACGAGCTCCTCTCTCTAATTAGGGCAGCACGAGCCAGTGAGGAGGAATTCCGATCCACAACGCTGCTTTTCTCTGGCAGCCTCACTCACCCATGCGTAGTACAGAGCCCGTGTGCTCCCTAACGCACATGGACGCATGCAGATCCCCAACACCTGTCTTGACTATGCAGTCTTTCTTTTCAACATCTAAAACATCCATACCATCTCTGGTATGTCACTTTAGGCCCTCAGGGAATCTATTCCACGAGACATCAATGACAAAAGCCAGACTGGATACTGGCACCAAGTGCCAGGCACTGCTATGGTTGATATGCACAAATGATGACAAATCAGCAGGGAAACAATGACTGTTTCATTGTCTTTTATGGACTATTTTACTGCGTTCCTCTAATAGGGAATGCACATGTTATGAATGGTACTGTTTGCTAAAAGGTATGCCTTCCTCTTCTAAACAAAAACAGACTAAGGTGCCCTCAAGTGGGCAGAATAGCAATATAGACTCACACCTGTGAGACATCACTAACATCGCTAAGAATTCAACTGTATGTTGTTGTTTTTAAGCCGGCAAATTTCAAATAAACTACTTCAATTTCCCAATCTGTAATTTCAACTCAACTAGCCCCCAAAAGAATGCAGACCATATATACCGCATCCAGAGCTAGAGGATGATGGGAGAACATTGGTGTTAGTCACAGAGCCTTGTGTTGCTTCAGGCCTCAGTATTCAAGAACCGTGGAACCATCCTCCTCCCTCATCTTCCCTCCGCCTCCTCATTCTTCCCCTCCTCCTCCCGCTCTCCATCCTCCTCCCCCTCTCCATCCTCCTCCTCCCTCCTCATCCTCCTTTTCCCTGTTAAGTGCCACCGGGGAGCTGATGCAGTGTTGTGAGCAGAGTTTAGTAGGCCAAAGAAGACGATGTGCCAGATTCCAGCATCTTAAGCAACAAGCTGTCCCCTGTGGAATACTGCGTTACTCAACACAAACCCTCTACATCCCATCCCACCTCCTCACTAAGCATACCGCATTGTTTCATCACAAATAGGCAAACATGTAGTGTGTATATCCCAATTGCGGAGACAGTAATAGTACATGTAACCTATTGGAAGGGTTTTGAGTATATATAGTATGTTGATGAAGAGGAAATACTAACTTATGCATCTTAGTAAAGTTATTGCTGACAACATTCACAGAAGGTGAAAAAAAATCCATCATTCTTTATTTCATTGAAACATTTTCTCACAATATAAAACATACACATACAAAATGACAACATCAACGACATCACTCCTGCCCAGACCCACCTGCTCACACCCCCATCTCCAGCGCCCATATCACTCTCCGCCACATGGCGTCAAACTGCACCATTTTGTTCCTCTCCGTCGCCCACGCACTTTCAACATTTAGATAATAAAGCATTTGACCTTGGTTGATTTCCAGTTTTTAAGTATGCATTTTTTCCCAAGATGATTTACGAAAAGAAAAGTATCGTCCAACCCACACGAGAGAAGTTTGGACATGTGCAGTTCTGGGTTTATTGCATTGGCATCCCTTATGAGTCAGTGACCCTTCAAAAAGAGACTCTCACAGTATGTTGGGGGAACGAGTGTTGGCCAGGAAATCTATGCTGTCTATCCCCATGACCAACTGGAAAAAGAGGAATGTTCTGAACTTCTTCCCAACTCTCCCAAGTGGAGTTCAATCGGTGTGGGTTTGGAGCTTTTTCCACGAGTGTCACAATTTGTGATAAATAACATGAGCCATACTGGGCAGCCAGTGAAAAATAAGAAAAGTGTGAAATAAAAGAAACGGAGAGAGTGAGAGAGACAGAGACAGCGTAGTACTGTTGTACATCAATGAAATAGGCTAGTGATAGAGGCCCTTGCCAATGGGGGAAGAATTCCAGTGTTTGAGTCCAGCACTTGGTAGGCGGTGTGATTTATTAATGAGATAAGTCACTAGTGCTCTGGAATATGAGAGCGTAACGGTGTAATATTTCCCCCCTGCCGCAGTGACTCAGGTCTGCCGTGCCCTCACTGGGGAAGAGTTTACTGGGTGCAAAACAAGGCAATGGTCAGGGACCCGGCGTATTGTTTTTTTTGGAGGGGAACATTTCACTCTGACAAGAGTCTGTGAACCGAGTAGGTATGGCTTTATTATTGTTGTTATTAGAAAAACAAATGCATAAACACGTATTCAAATCTAGATACAGTACACCATGGGCTGCAATACACGTCCAGAAGTTTATGTTATGAGCTCCAGTTTTATTTTCTAGGGTGAGAAACGTATATATATATATATAAAAAGTATAAAAACAAGACTCCACAATTTTCAGTACATCCTTTTGTATTGCCGACCTACAGTGTGCCATAAACCATGGTCAATTGTGGGGAGACATCAAATGTGAATTCAGCAGTGGTGGTCTTGTCTATTGTATCTGCTAAAGGGTTTCTAAACTATTTATTTACCCTCAAATGGACTCTTTCCCTCAGACGATAGTCACGCACTATTGTTGTGCGCTGCGTGGCCCTCCATTCTCTGTGTGAATGTGTCGGGGCTGGCTCTGAAGAGACGGCGATCAGCCCATTGTCCTGCCACACAGATTACCACATGAACAGGAAGGTCCTTGGCGCTGACGGCCGCCAGCGGCAGACCAACCCGCTAAATACCCAAGACAGGAGACTCATTGTGAGAGGAACGGCGGACGGGTCGGTCAACAACCACGGGCGAACGATTTGCATGACAATAAGGCCCACGCAGCCTTCTATATCTGTATGACGCATATGAGTCGGGGTCGAGAGATGCCACACAGAAAGCAGCAATCAGACACGGGGTGGCTTTCCTCTAGGTGAGGATGGAAGCTGGAAATGCATTATTAGTCAATTAAAGCCTGGTTCACGCCCCGCGGGCACCCAGACATCTTCTGCTCCGATCCCATTCGCCCCGGACAATGTTGGAAGCCGCACCCTATTCCGTATATAGGGCACAACTTTTGACCAGGGCATAGAGATATGGTCAAAAGTAGTGCACTATGTAGGGAATAGGGTGCATTTGAAGTCTAAAATCCGGCTTCCAACATTTGGGGACACGGGCTTAGACGATACCAGTTGTGGTGGAGGCGAGCATTGGGAAAGTCCACACAACTTTCTGAGAGAACATAGCTGTACCCATATCTAACCATGCTACTAGCCATTTGAGCTGTAAAGGTCGAAAACATTCATTTAAATGCTGCTATGTTTGTGTTAGTTATACAAATCTCACTTGCCTCTCAACGTTTGTGTGAGTCTGGGGGTGTTGGCAAAAAAAAGAAAAAAAGCAGAAGACCAAATGGACAATAGATGATCTATTCTCCCGCAAGGCAACATGTGTTTATTATTGTGCTTGATGAGAATGTGTCCAGTAACCTCAACAACATACCCAGGTTAAAATGAATCCATAAGTCGCTTTGGGTAAATGGCATAGAGTCAGCTCCAAAAGTATTGGGACAGTGACCATTTTTATTGTTGTTTTGGCACTTTTCTCTGTGCACTTTGGATTTGATGAGATACAACGGGGCGGCAGGTAGCCTAGTGGTTAGAGCGTTGGACTAGTAACCGAAAGGTTGCAAGATCAAATCCCCGAGCTGACAAGGTAAAAATCTGTTGTTATACCCCTGAACAAGGCAGTTAACCTGCTGTCATTGAAAATAAGGTTTTGTTCTTAACTGACTTGCCTAGTTAAATAAAGGTTAAAAAAAATTTAAAAATAACTATGAGGTTAAAGTGCAGACTGTCAGATTTAAAGGGTATTTTCAACCATATTGGGTGAACTGTTTAGAATTCACAGCACTGTTTGTACATAATCCTCCCAGTTTAGGGAACCAAAAGTATTGGGACAAATTCCCTTACACTGTGTATACCAAACATTAGGAACACACACACACACGCACGCACGCACGCACGCACACACACACACACACGCTGGCCCATGTTGAATCCAGTGCTTCCCACGGTTGTGTCAAGTTGGCTGGATGTTCTTTGGGTGGTGGACCATTCTTGATACACACGGGGAAACTGTTGAGCGTGAAAGACCCAGCAGCAGCAGCGTTGCAGTTCTTGTCACAAACCGGTGTGCCTGGCACCTACTACTATACCCCGTTCAAAGGCACTTCAATCTTTTGTCTTGCCCATTCACCCTCTGAAAGGCACACATACACAATCCATGTCTCAATTGTCTCAAGGCTTTAAAATCCTTCTTTAACCCGTCTCCTCCCTCCATCTACACTGATTGAAGTTGGTTTAACAACTGACATCGATAAGGGATGATAGCTTTCACCTGGATTCACCTGGTCAGTCCATGTCATGGATAGAGTATACTCAATGTATATGTGTATTCAGTACCATGATTAGGGATACTCCTGAATGAATCATGAATAATGATGAGTGAGAAAGTTACAGAGGCATAACTATCATAACCCCCCCTTCAAAAAAACAAACCTCCTGTGTTATTGTAATGGTGAGGGGTTAGCATGTCTTGGGGGTATGATATTTGTGCATCTTTATCGTTAATCATTATTCACGATTCATTAAGAACAATCAGTAATCACGGTAGCATCAACATTAATGTAGAAGTGTTTAGAAATGTATTCTATTCTTATTTACAATAAAAGTGACTCCAAACTCACAATATATTATTTACCATTCATTTCTATAAAGAAAATATGAACATTTTCCCCACAAGTGGTGTTTTCCCACCAAACTGAGTTGTTGTGGATAGAAAAAATCAGTGTGTGCTGACATGGTGAACACAAAATGTAAGTTTTCATGTACCAAATAAAAATCTAAAGTTATACAGTATGTGTTTCCATTTCCGATAGTTTTGTCACAAAAAACATTTAAATAGCAAATACTACTAAATACTATATCTACTCTGTCTTGGCACGTCCGCTCCAGCCAACAGCTCGCAGATCAGCGGGTAGGCTAGTCTACATGATCAGATTGTTATGGATAAGAGCGAGAATATTTGTCAAACAGCAGTCAAGCATCTATCATGATGTCACCAGAATAAGACCCTCGATATTTATTGGAAAGGAGCATCAACCTCATTACTGTGCACTTTCACCACCCTGTGAAGTTCATCATAACTTGTTTCACTAGCCTAATAAACTGCATGGGAGGACCACACCAACTTTACTTCATAAAGGCATTTCCACTGCCGTTCTTCACATAATACATTTGATTTATTTGTACCCATTTTTCTCCTAAGTTTCGTGATATCCAATTGGTAGTTAGTCTTGTCCCATCGCTGCAACTCCCGTATGGACTCGGGAGAGGCGAAGGTCGAGAGCAATGCGTCCCCCGAAACACGACCCTGCCAAGCCACACTGCTTCTTGACACACTGCTCGCTTAACCCGGAAGCCAGCCACACTAATGTGTCGGAGGAAACACCGTACAACTGGCGACCGTGTCAGCTAGCACTGCGCCCAGACCACCACAGGAGTCGCTAGAGCGCGATGGGACAAGGACATCCCGGCCGGCCAAACCCTCCCTTAACCCGGACGACGCTGGGCCACTTGTGCGCCGCCTCATGGGTCTCCCGGAATTGAACCCGGGCTTGTAGTGACGCCTTTAGCACTGCGATGCAGTGCCTTAGACCGCTGCACCACTCGGGAGGCCCGCATAATACATTTTACAGATACAAAAAGATCCCACCATGTCGATCGAACAAATGATCTGTCGGCATTTATAAAATTGTCATGACAGCTATCGTGATTTTTTTTTAAATACGGTATGATACTCGCAATAAAACTGTGGATTTCTGGTCTCAAGGACTCAATATCTCTCTCTTTGCTTGCCCTATTTTAGCATGCCTATTCACAGTGTGGTTTGTGTGTGTGTCTGTGCGTGTGTATGTGTGTGTGTGTGCGTGAGAGTGTGCGTGTGAGAGTGTGTGTGAGAGTGTGTGTGCGATTGCATGGGATGGGTGGTAACAAGAAAAACTCTGTTTTTGTGCGTCCGCACTAAACCATTTTGTTGTGTTTTTTCAAAAAACTGGGAGCACAATGGCATGTCAGCTAAAGGGCATTTGGGCTATTCTGGTGACAAACAGGGGCATGGCTAATGTATATGACCAAACTGCGAGCCGGCCGTCTTTCTCTTCGTTGCATCTGCGTGCAGTCAAACTATTCCAAGGCATGAGAGAGAGAGAGCGAGCGAGACCAGCAGTCATTTCCTTCATTCCCTGCAGCCAAACAATAAATAACTAAATCACAACACTCTTAAAAGCTCTGCGCCACAATGCACACACATATCTCTCCCCACCCTACTCCCACTCTTAGCTGCTATAAAGGATTTCAATTCCGGGAAAGAACAGTCATTCACATAAGTAATCAGTTTCAGGAGCTCTCTCACTCGCGGACTTATTCGACAACCCTGCAACATTAGACAGCCACTGGTGAGAATAAGAAATAGAGAAAACGCATAATGATAGCTCTGTTATACACAGAGGCAGTGCCTCCCAGACAAAGCATTACACCTCCTCTCTCTATGCATCTCAAGTACTGACAATAGCCAGGAGTAACATCTGACAGGGCCCTAATTTCCTAGTACCCCTGTCATTTCTCAAGAGTTATCGCCCATTGGCACCGTCTCTGAGCTATATTTATGGTGGAACGCGGGACATTAGCGAGGTGTTCCCTTAAAAGCATGCACATTGGCAGGGTCATGTTTCGGGCAATGGAGCTTGGAGGAGTTGTGGCCCATAGAGTTTATGAGGAGGATTCCCTCTGTGAAGTCCACTGGAGTCCATCGGCATGCCCTTCAGATACACAACGACTCATTACCTCACCTCCAGTCAGGCAATAAATCCTATAGCGACATGAGTCGCTTACAAGGCCTTGAGGGCACCCAGACTTTCTATTCGTGAACCACAACAATATACCCTCCTGGAACAACCCCTTTCCAATATGGCAATGTTAATAAATCGATGCTAGATCAATCCAATATATGATGGAATGAAAGAAACAATGACAGTTTCTTGGAGTATTCATACTTTTCCCACATTTGTTGTGTTATTGCCTGAATTCAAAATGGATTAAAATGTTCGATTTTTCTTTCACCCGTCTACACACAATACCCCGTAATGACAAAGTGAAAACACGTTTTAGAAATGTTTGCAAATGTATTGAAAATTAAACACAGAAATATCTAATTTACATACAGTGGGGAGAACAAGTATTTGATACACTGCCGATTTTGCAGGTTTTCCTACTTACAAAGCATGTAGAGGTCTGTAATTTTTATCATAGGTACACTTCAACTGTGAGAGACGGAATCTAAAACAAAAATCCAGAAAATCACATTGTAGGATTTTTAAGTAATTAATTTGCATTTTATTGCATGACATAAGTATTTGATCACCTACCGACCAGTAAGAATTTCGGCTCTCACAGACCTGTTAGTTTTTCTTTAAGAAGCCCACCTGTTCTCCACTCATTACCTGTATTAACTGCACCTGTTTGAGCTCGTTACCTGTATAAAAGACACCTGTCCACACACTCAATCAAACAGACTCCAACCTCTCCACAATAGCCAAGACCAGAGAGATGTGTAAGGACATCAGGGGTAAATTGTAGACCTGCACAAGGCTGGGATGGGCTACAGGACAATATGCAAGCAGCTTGGTGAGAAGGCAACAACTGTTGGCGCAATTATTCGAAAATGGAAGAAGTTCAAGATGACGGTCAATCACCCTCGGTCTGGGGCTCCATGCAAGATCTCACCTCGTGGGGCATCAATGATCATGAGGAAGGTGAGGGATCAGCCCAGAACTACACGGCAGGACCTGGTCAATGACCTGAAGAGAGCTGGGATCACAGTCTCAAAGAAAACCATTAGTAACACACTACGACGTCATGGATTAAAATCCTGCAGTGCACGCAAGGTCCCCTTGCTCAAGCCAGCGCATGTCCAGGCCCGTCTGAAGTTTGCCAATGACCCTCTGGATGATCCAGAGGAGGAGTGGGAGAAGGTCATGTGGTCTGATGAGACAAAAATTGAGCTTTTTGGTCTAAACTCCACTCGCCGTGTTTGGAGGAAGAAGAAGGATGAGTACAACCCCAAGAACACCATCCCAACCGTGAAGCATGGAGGTGGAAACATCATTCTTTGGGGATGCTTTTCTGCAAAGGGGACAGGACGACTGCACCGTATTGAGGGGAGGATGTATGGGGCCATGTATCGCGAGATCTTGGCCAACAACCTCCTTCCCTCAGTAAGAGCATTGAAGATGGGTCGTGGCTGGGTCTTCCAGCATGACAACGACCCGAAACACACAGCCAGGGCAACTAAGGAGTGGCTCCGTAAGAAGCATCTCAAGGTCCTGGAGTGGCCTAGCCAGTCTCCAGACCTGAACCCAATAGAAAATCTTTGGAGGGAGCTGAAAGTCCGTATTGCCCAGCGACAGCCCCGAAACCTGAAGGATCTGGAGAAGGTCTGTATGGAGGAGTGGGCCAAAATCCCTGCTGCAGTGTGTGCAAACCTGGTCAAGAACTACAGGAAACGTATGATCTCTGTAATTGCAAACAAAGGTTTCTGTACCAAATATTAAGTTCTGCTTTTCTGATGTATCAAATACTTATGTCATGCAATAAAATGCAAATTAATTACTTAAAAATCATACAATGTGATTTTCTGGATTTTTGTTTTAGATTCCGTCTCCCACAGTTGAAGTGTACCTATGATAAAAATTACAGACCTCTACATGCTTTGTAAGTAGGAAAACTTGCAAAATCGGCAGTGTATCAAATACTTGTTCTCCCCACTGTAAGTATTCAAACCCCTGAGTCAATAATTTGTAGAAGCACCTTTGGCAGCATTTACAGTCTGTGAGTCTTTCTGGGTAAGTCTCTAAGAGCTTTACACACCTGGATTGTGCAACATTTGCCCATTATTCTTTAAACAATTATTCAAGCAATGTCAAATTGGTTGTTGATTAAAGCTAGACAATCATTTTCAGGTCTTGGCATAGATTTTCAAGTAGATTTAAATCAAAACTGTAACTCGGCCACTCAGGAACATTCACTGACTTCTTGGTAAGCAACTCCAGTGTAGATTTGGCCTTGTGTTTTTGGTTATTGTCCTGCTGAAAGGTGAATTAATTTCCCAGTGTCTGGTCTCTATGATTTTCCCTGTACTTAGCTCCATTCCATTTATTTATTTCCTGAAGAACTCCCCAGTCCTTAATAATTATAAGCATAGCATAACATGAATGTCACGCCCTGACCTTAGTTATCTATGTTTTCTTTATTATTTTGGTTAGGTCAGGGTGTGACTAGGGTGGATATGCTTGTTTTGTATTGTCTAGGGTTTTTGTATGTCTAGGGGTGTTTGTAAGTCTAGGCATATGTAGGTCTATGGTGGCCTGAATTGGTTCCCAATCAGAGGCAGCTGTTTATCGTTGTCTCTGATTGGGGATCATATTTAGGTTGCCATTTTCCCTTGGGTATTTGTGGGTTCTTATTCTATGTTTAGTTGCCTGTCTGCACCAGCCATATTAGCTTCACGGTTCATTTTGTTATTTTGTTAGTTTTGTTCAGTGTTCATTCTTTAAATAAACAAGAATGTACGCTTATCACGCTGCGCCTTGGTCTCCTCCCTACGACGGCCGTGACAATGAAGCAGCCTCCACTATACTTGAAAATATGGAGAGTGGTACTCAGTAATGTGTTGTTTTGGATTTGCCCCAAACATAACACTTGGTATTCAGGACAAAAAGTTAACTGCTTTGCTAAATGTTATGCAGTATTACATAATGCATGTTTTGGAATATTTTTATTATGTACAGGCTTCCTTATTTTCACTATCTCAATTAGGTTAGTATTGCGGATTAACTACAATGTTGTTGATCCATCCTTAGTTTTCTCCTATCACAGCCATTAAACACTGTAACTGTTTTAAAGTCACCATTGGCCTCATGGTCAAATCCCTGAGCGGTTTCCTTCCTCTCCTGCAACTAAGTTAGGAAAGCCGCCTGTATCGTTGTAATGACTGGGTGTATTGATACACCATCCAAAGGGAAATTAATAACTTCACCAT
Organism: Salvelinus alpinus; assembly: GCF_045679555.1. Lineage (NCBI taxonomy): Eukaryota > Metazoa > Chordata > Actinopteri > Salmoniformes > Salmonidae > Salvelinus > Salvelinus alpinus. The sequence goes on along the minus strand of NC_092111.1, from coordinate 2,987,487 downwards.
GTTGAAAGGGATATTACCCATTTATCAATAGGTTCCCTTCTTGTGAGGTATTGTAATACCTCCCTGGTTTTTGTGGATTAATCTGTGTTTGAAATTCACTGCTCGACTGAGGGACCTTACCCTTAACTGAATGTGTGGGGTACAGAGATGAGGTAGTCATTCAAAAATCATGTTAAACACAATTATTGCACACAAAGTCCATACAACTTATTATGTGACTTGTTAAGCACATTTTTACTCCTGAACTCATTTATGCATGCCATAACAAAGGGGTTGAATACTTATTGACTCAAGACATTTCAACTTTTCATTTTAATTAATTTGTAAACATTCCCGAAAAACATAATTCCACTTTGACATTATGGGTTATTGTGTGTAGGCCAGTGACAAAAAAATCTCAATTTAATCCATTTTAAATTCAGGCTGTAAGATGACAAAATGTGGAAAAAGTCAAGGGGTGTGAATACTTTCTAGAGGCATTGTAATGTTTTGGAGCAGGCACTTATGTGAAGACAGCAAGATAGCCAAAGCGCTAACAGGAAACCACTAACCACTCGGGTGCTCAAGTAACTTGGCAGTGCACTTTTGCCCTCCACCACTTCTCATTGTCGATGGGTGCTCTTAATAATTCATAGGCTTTAAGAATCGTCAGGCTCTAATTGGTGGGCTTCTGTAATCCTCTCAGCACTGCGGGGACCGCAGCCCACGGAAAACGCTTTTTACAGAGAAGTCAAGAAGAATTAACTTGCTTTTTTCCAAAAAGGAAACCGGCTTGAAGTTAAAAGGCCTCGCTTGAAATCGAAACAGCACATTGAAGCAGTATACAAGGTGTGTGTGTGTGGTTGGATTGGGGCTCCTTTCACAAGCTTTGAGAATGCGAGATGGAACACTCAGGACTCTCCAAGACTCCTTTTGGAGTTATGTCAGTCAGTGGCTTTAAGACGAAAAGGGGGGGGGAAAGTATGAGGTATCAGGGTGAGTACAAAACCACCATAACATAGCAGACATAAGTCAAAGCTTTGGGGAATCCATAGAGTCTATTAGAGACAAAATCGTGTCGGCTCACATCTGGAAAATGATATTTCTGTTGCTCTGTGTATGGTTAGGGGAATGGGCTTAACACCAATTCCACCTAACAACACATCCCACTCCTTACAGAGGAGGGAGAGTTAGCGAGAGGGAGACAGAGAGAGAGAGAGTGAGCAAAGACCAGATCACTGAACATGATCCTCTTAAGGGGAATCACATTTTGCAAGTGTGCAGGGTGGCTCACAAGTAATCACATGATCACGTCTGTGTGTGTGTGTCAATCCATCCTGGGAATCTCAGGGGGAAGTGAATCATGGTGCTGTCAGTCACAGGCAGGGCCCCTTAGGGCAGGTAACCTAACAGACTCGGAGCCGGCTATTCGATACCCCTGAGCCTCTATTAACTATCACTCTCCTCTTGCTGTGTTACCATGGAGCCGCATCATAGTACCTTTGCTTGAGCAAATCCCATCCTCATCTACACAGCTAATTTTTTTATTGACTTTGCTATCATTTGGAAATCTTGATTTTGCAGCAGAGGCAGACTAAGCACACAGTACTTATCCCTGTAGCACCCTGTAGCAAGGAGATGATTGTGGACTACAGGAAAAGGAGGACCGAGCACGCACCGTTTCTCATCAATGGGGCTGTAGTGAAGCAGGTTGAGAGCTTTAAGTTCCTTGGCGTCCACATCACCCACAAACTAACATGGTCCAAGCACACCAAGACAGTTGTGAAGAGGGCACGACAAAACCTATTCCCCTCAGGAGACTGAAAAGATTTGGCATGGGTCCTCAGATCCTCAAAAGGTTCTACAGCTTCACCATCGAGAGCATCCTGATGGGTTGCATCACTGCCTGGTATGGCAACTGCTCGGCCTCTGACCGTAATGCACTACAGAGGGTAGTGCGTACGGCCCAGTACATCACTGGGGCCAAGCTTCCTGCCATCCAGGACCTCTATACCAGGCGGAATCAGAGGAAGGCCCCAAAAATTGTCAGACTGTTCTCTCTGCTACCGCACGGAGAGCGGTACAGGAGCCTCTTGGACCTAGACTTACTAGGTCCAAGAGGCTTCTAAACAGCTTCAACCTCCAAGCCATAAGACTCCTGAACATCTAATCAAATGGCTACCCAGACTATTTGCATTGCCCCCCCCCCCCCCCCCATCCTTTACGCTGCTGCTACTCTCTGTTATTATCTACACATAGTCACTTTAATACTCTACCTACATGTACATATAACCTCAATTACCTCGACTACCCGGTGCCCCCGCACATTGATTCTGTACCGGTACCCCCAGTATATAGCCCCGCTATTGTTATTTTACTGCTGCTCTTTCATTTTTGATTACTTTTATTTTTTTAAGGTATTTTCTTAAAACTGCATTGTTGGTTAAGGGCGTGTGGGTAAAAATGTCACTGTAAGGTCTACCTGTCTACCTGTATTCGGCGTATGTGACAAATAACATTTGATTTGATTTGAGCTGGAGATTGAGGATTCCCGGCAGGTCGTCGGAGCCTGATCACTCTTTCTCTGTCTCTTTCTCAAAGTCTCTGTCTCTTTCGGTCCCTGACTCAATCCCTCTACGTCTAGCTTTCGATTTAGCCATGTCTGTGCTACAACCACTCTCTCTGTGTTGTGTCTCTCGCTCAGCGTCTCCCTCCCTCTCGCCCTCTGTCTCTCCATCTCTCTCTCTGTCTGTCTCGTCTCCACCCTCCCTCCTCTTCTCCACCTCCTCCTCCGATAGCTCAAATTGAGTTCAGCCATGAGGAAACCCTTCTGTGTGTTTAAGTCCTCTCTGGCTCTGCCCCGCTTGTTACCCCCAGAGTGGCTTTCCGAGGCGCTTAGGCAGTAAGATGCGTCGGTAACGGATCCAAGTGCCTGCCGGATCGCAAACGACTAGACCTTCACCTGGTGCTTTTCACCTTGAGAGATGCCGATGATCTGCTTGCAACCGCATCGTGCGTCTGCCAAGCCTCCCTCCCTCCCTCCCTCCCTACACTCGCTTTTATCAAATTACTGGGCGCAGGCACACCCTGTACTGCGTTTAAAACAGCATTAATACGTCTCGGCCTGGTGTAGAGAGCTGTGTCACAGGCACTGTGTTGCAGATAGTCACCACAAATGGCGGCCAAATTGAGAGGAATCAAATAGCAAAATGAGGAGCGTTACTCTGAATGACTCATTAACCACCCAGCCCTTGATGCTCAGTGTGATTTCAGCCTTGCTCAAAATGCCTTAAGCATGTCATTTGTCTTTTCCCATCGATTCCTTTCTCCCCCAACTAGTAATTGGAAGTAAAGTAAACGCTATCCAAAACCATGAGAGATAAGTGAGACATTGCTGGGTGACAGCATAGCTAGTCAGTGGATTGGAATCTTTGAATCCTGATGAGTTGGAGTGAATGAGCTGGATTCAATGTATCACATTAAAATTGATTATTGTAGCCCTGCAGATAATGTCCCAGCAGACTCATAACTAGTGCCTTCAGAAAGTATTCACACCACTTGGCTTTTTGCAAATTATGTTGTGTTACATCCTGAATTTAAAATTGATTAAATGTTGATTTTTGTTGTCACTGGCCTACACACAATACCCCATAAGTGGAATTATGGTTTTCAAAAATGTTACAATGAGGCGGCGCACAATTGGCCCAGCGTCATCCGGGTTTGGGGAGGGTTTGGCCGGCCGGGATGTCCTTGTCCCATCGCGCTCTAGCGACTCCTGTGGCGGGCCGGGCGCAATGCACGCTGACACGGTCGCCAGTTATACGGTGTTTCCTCCAACACATTGGTGCGTCTGGCTTCCGGTTTAAGCGAGCGGTGTGTCAAGAAGCAGTGCGGATTGGCAGGGTCGTGGTTTGGAGGCTCTCGACCTTCGCCTCTCCCGAGTCCGTACGGGAGTTGCAGCGATGGGACAAGACTAACTACCAATTGGATATCAAGAAAAGGGGTAAAAGGTAAAAAAAAAAAATGGCAAGCCTGAATACGTTCAGGAGTAAAAATGTGCTTAACAAGACTGTCACATAATAAGTTGAATGGACTCACTGTGTGCAATAACACAGTAGTGTTTAACATGATTTTTGAATGACTACCTCATCTCTGATCCCCACACATTATCTGTAAGGTCCCTCAGTCGAGCAGTGAATTTCAAAAAGATTCAACCACAAAGATGAGGGAGGTTTTCCAATGCCTCGCAAAGAAGGGAACCTATTGGTAGATGGATAAAAAAATTGAAAATAGACATTGAATATCCCTTTCAGCATGGTGAAGTTATTAATTACACTTTGGATGGTGTATCAATACACCCAGTCACTACAAAGATACAGGCATCCTTCCTAACTCAGTTGCTGGAGAAGAAGGAAACCACTCAGGGATTTAACCATGAGGCCAATGGTGACTTTAAAACAGTTACATAGTTTAATGGCTGTGATAGGAGAAAACTGAGGATTGATTGATCAACAACACTGGGGTTACTCCACAATACTAACCAAATTGACAGAGTGAAATGAAATAAGCCTGTACAGAATAAAAATATTCCAAAACATGCATCCTGTTTGCAACAAGGGACTAAAGCAATACTGAAAAAAAATGTGGGAAAGCAATTCACTTTTTGTCCTGAATACAAAGTGCTAAGTTTGGGGCAAATCCAATACAACACATTACTGAGTACCCCACTCCATATTTTCAAATATAATGGTGGCTGCATCCTGTTATGGGTATGCTTGTAATTATTAAGGACTGGGGAATTTTTAAGGATAAAAAATAAACGGAATGGCGCTAAGCACACACCGCACGCAACCGCAGGGAATCCTGGTGCGGTCTGCCCAACGCATCACCGGGGGCACGCTGCCTGCCCTCCAGGACAGCTACTGTACCCAATGTCACAGGAAGGCCAAAAATATCCCGAAGGAAATCAACCACCCGAACCACGGCCTGTTCTCACCGCTATCATCCAGAAGGCGAGGTCAATACAGGTGCATCAAAGCTGGGACAGAGAGACTGAAAAACAGCCTCTATCTCAAGGCCTGTTAAATAGCAATCACTAGCCGGCCTCCACCCAGTACCCTGCCCTGTACTTAGTCACTGTCACTAGCTGGCTACCACCCGTTTACTCAACCATGCACCTTAGAGGCTTCTGCCATGGAATCACTGGTCACTTTAATAATGGAACACTGGTCACTTTAATAATGTTTACATACTGTTTTATTGTATTATACTGTATTCTAGTCAATGCCACTCCGACATTGCTCGTCCTAATATTTTAATTCCATATTAATTCCTAATGTTTTAATTCCATGCTTTTATTTGTGTGTATTGTTGTGAATTTTTAGATACTACTGTACTGTTGGAGCTAGGAAAACAAGCATTTAGCAACAACCGCAATAACATCTGCTAAATATGTGTATGTGACCAATACAATTTGATTTACATAACTTCTGAGTGACAGGAAGCAGGAGAACCACCACCAAACAGCCTGCACCACTGCACACACACCTGTCGTTACTATGACAACTAGCATAGCCTTGTCAGCAAATGACTGCTGTCTGAACAGATACACATCCGATTTGGTCATTTGTAACTTGCTGTTAGACAGTCAGTAGTCCAAAACGGATTTGAAAAACAAAACTGATTTGAGCATTAAGGCCTGCAGTGTGAACAAGGCTTTAGAGACTTACCCAGAAAGACTCACAGCTGTAATCGCTGCCAAAGGTGCTTCTACAAGTATTGACTCAGGGGTGTGAATAATTATGTAAATGAGATATTTCTGTATTTCATTTTCAATACATTTGCAAACATTTCTAAAAACATGTTTTCACTTTGTCATTATGGGGTATTGTGTTGTTGATGGGTGCAAAAAAATAATATATTTAATCAATTTTGAATTCAGGCTGTAACACAAAAGAAATTGGAATAAGTCAAGGGGTCAGAATACTTTCTGAAGGCCCTGGTATGATTTCCTACGAGTCAAATTGTTTAGAGATTGTTTAGAGTAGAAATCATGCATTTTCTCTTTCCCCTCGATCAAATCTAATGGTAGGGGACAAAGATGTCTGATTCGATTCAACATTTGTTTTGCCATGACTGTCAGCGAGCCCAAGCTTTCTAACCGGGGTCACTGTGGGCGAAAACAAATCAGGTTTTATTAGGGGAATGAAAGGCGCTTTGGGGGCCAATAGCTATCAAAGAGCGCTGCTAAAACACACACAATATCCCAGCGAGGAGATTGGATTCCTCCTGCACCTCATCGACACAACACCGGGGTCACTCCCCAATCTACACGTGTCACAGCTGAAGCAGCGCTACAAGCTTTGACTTTCTCCATTAGTTCCCATCTCTAATACTGTAAAACAAATGCCCAATGCTAAGGAGAGGTAGGAAACGGATGCTGCTGAAGACAATTAAAGTGTGCCTTTTAAATAACTGCACAACTAGATCCATTACGATGCAGCACGTGGCATTTTATCTTGTACAATTGATGTGAAAGTGGTCAGCATAACTGAGTTTTGACAATGGAGAGACATATAGCTAGCCGATCACTGCAGCTGTACACAGTCCATCTGTAAATAGCCCACCCAATCTACCTATCTCATCCCCATATTGTTTTTATTTACTTTGCTGCTCTTTTGCACACCAGTATCTCTATTTGCACATCATCATCTGCTCATTTATCACTCCAGTGTTAATCTGCTAAATTGTAATTACTTCGCTACTATGGCCTATTTATTGCCTTACCTCCTCACACCATTTGCACACACTGTATATAGACTTTCTTTTTTTCTACTGTGTTATTGACTGTACGCTTGTTCATTCCATGTGTAACTCTGTGTTGTTGTTCGCGTCGCACTGCTTCGCTTTATCTTGGCCACGTCGCAGTTGTAAATGAGAACTTGTTCTCAACTGGCCTACCTGGTTAAAATAAAGGTGAAATAAAATAAAAAATGTATTTTTGCAAATGTACAGGAAGAAAATGTCTCTCTAACAAGTAAAACAGCCAGTTGTTTAGGTGGATCATCTTCGCAAAAGTGAGTAACGTCACGCTCGTTCTTTGTGTCAATGGGGCAGTCAATGTCAAGACAGGTCGTCATTTGTTGGCCTCAGGTTGTTTGTTTTTGCCAGCTCTCAAAAAAAGAAACAATTTCCAAAGTTTTGACAGACAGGCTTAAGCAAAAATGACAGGAGTAAATAGCCCTCTAAAATATCCGACAGGGTCAATTCGTTATGAGTGGAAGCATCACAGTCCACTGCATAGCAATCATGCCCTCTCTCAAGTTATTGAATGAAAACAAGGGCAAGGGCAGGAAGAAAGCCACCCTGAAGTATACCAGCTGGTGTTTTATTGGATTTTCATTTTGTGGGCAAATTGATATGTTTAGGGAGGGTAGACAGTCTGGGCATTAGACTTGACGTAATGTCAGCGTTGGCAAATTTGGGAGCGTGTGTGAGCTGCATGTGGGTACATACTGTGCACGGTATAGGATAGGCCTACAGCCGCAACCACAGCCTCATTCAAACACTGCTCAACATCGAGTGACTTCCAAAAAAGTTCCACTCGGGATAAGGTTATTCAGGGTAGCCCTCGAAACATCTGAAACAGCAGTTCAGACTACAAATGAATTGAACGCTTACAAGTGGGAAACAAAGGCCTACATATGCAACCAGTTTGATGTTCACCCATTCGTCGTGTATTCTTTATAATGAAAAACGGGAAATAGCCTGTGTTTAACAGTGCGTACACTCGTACATTGTAGAGTCACACCTACTGAGCACTTTAAGCTCCAAATAGCCCTCTCAAATACGCATGACTTTCTCTGTCCGTACTTCTTAAACACAGAAACATCACATTGTCTTTCTAGCTGCTGCCATATATAGATTTATCAAGCCAGCCACAATGAATGCTAAACTCACTCTTGTACAAAACACCATGGAGACAGACCACTGCTGCTCTCCAACAAAAACCAAATCACGGCAAGGCAATTATCCGTGTCCATTTTAACGTCATATGGGAAGAATATGAGATGCGTGGGAGAGAGGTGAGTTCTGTGCCATGTGGGGGTGGGAACAAAGTTGTGTGTGTGTGTGTGTGTGTGTGTGTTTGTGTGCGTGTGCAGCTATGGGCTTTGGTGTGTGTCTGTTTGGGGTTGAATAGAGGCCAGTGTAGAAGCTATGAGTGTTGTTTGGGTTTTGAGGGGGGCTAGTTCAAAGGGTTGTTTGGAGGTAAGAGCAGAGCAGATCTATGCACAGTGCTGCTGTGGGTGTTAGATGTAAGGGAGAGATGCAGGAATGTGCAGAGGACGTGAGTAGAATGCAAGACAGGCTGGCAGGCCAGTCAGGGTGACCTCATGCGTTTGGCACAGGGACAGGCTATAAGGTTTCCCCAGTGCAGATTCCAGCTCGCGCTCCACAGACCATTTACCAGGGCCCTCTCCACCGGCCTGACTCTCTGGAAGTATGTGTGTGTCTGTGTATCTGTGTGTGTGTGTGTGTGTGTGTGTGTGTGTGTGTGTGTGTGTGTGTGTGTGTGTGTGTGTGTGTGTGTGTGTGTGTGTGTGTGTGTGTGTGTGTGTGTGTGTGTGTGTGTGTGTGTGTGTGTGTGTGTGTGTGTGTGTGTGTGTGCGTGTGCGTGCGTGCCTGTCCTTGTACTTGTGCGTTTGTGTGTGTGTGCGTGTCTCTGTCTGTATGTGTATATGTTTGTGTGTGCGTGCCTGTCCTTGTGCTTGTGCGTGCGTCGTGTGTGTGTGACTGCGTGCGTGTCTCTGTCTGTATGCGTATATGTTTGTGTGTGCGTGTAAGAGTGATTGTGTGTGACTCTGCTCAGTGAACTCAATGGACTATGCTCCCACCCTCTACCTCACACAGCACTGTTTCACCCCTCCTCTTCAATGCAAGTTCAGCCAGGCCTAATTTCTTCAAAGGTTGAGAGTGCGTATGTTTCTGTGTATTAACATGCTATGTACAGTATGTATGCACCGTATGGGTGCATCCCGAATGGTACCCCGTTCCTTATATAGTGCACTCCTGATGACCAGGGCTCTATAGAGTCTCATTTGGAATGCAAACCATGTGTATGTACAGTATGAGCATGGATTTGCATGTTTTAAGTGTCACAAGACGTCATTCATATCTGAAAGTGTGTGTCTGTGCCTTTCTATTTGCACACACATAAAAGCACGTTTTCTCTCGCAAACTATTTACGTGTGCACGTCCTCCATTCATTATCTTCATCTAAATCTCCACACGTTCATGTGTATTGCATGTCTGAAGGCGCAGCATCGGCACTGAGGTGTGGTGACCTTGGCTGACCCGCACTCACATGTCAGGGGCTGCCTCAGCCCTCTCGCTGAAAACGAGGCCCCCGGCCATCGCCACGGTAATGGCACGACAACACCAGTGATCCAATAGATAAACCCCCCCCAGACAGAGAGCCTTTAAAGGACTTTCCTCTTCCACCAATCACAGAGGCGTGGGCCTCCCCTACACATATGGACGGGATAAACAGATGTGCAGCGCTTATGTTACAGACAGGCCCTGGTACTGGAAGTGGAGGGAGTCCATGCCCCTACAAGGCAGAATAGAGGGCCTCCCGCTGGCTGTACAACTGCAGTCCATACCCAAACAGATCATCTCGAACGGAGAGGAAGAAGTAACATAACTGGGGTACAGAGTTCCGAAACATTTCAGAGAGCCTACAGTAACAGTGTTAACGGATAGAACTGTAGCTGTGTGGCTAGGGGAACATTGTGTCACCGTTACTGGAGTTTTTATTTAACGTTGGAGGGGAGGCCATGTCAGAGTGGTGATTAATTGCAAGCCCAAAATGCTGATGGCACAGGATTTGCCCTGAATGGAGCAGACTGCAGCTCTATCTATACGAGCGAGGCTTTATTGCCTCATCGGCTGGATTCTAACGGCTTTGACGGTTACAGTAGTTACGCCGGAGCATCCGCAGATACTAGGCAAGATGCCATTGTGGTTAATTGGCCGGTGCGGCCCAAAGTTCAAGTTATCTGAGTTGGGAACTTTTCTTGATCAGTCAAAAAACACGTTCTGGAGATGTCTGTTGCAGTGTGTCCTCGTAAGCCTGACGTAAATCTCAATACAGAATAATTCTTCCCCAATATGCTTGCAAAAGCAATTACACAAGCATGCAGCTGCTGTTTTGGGGCTAGGCGATAAATAATGGATACCAGTCCTCAAGAAAGCTAATGAGAGAGGGGAAAGTGACAGGGAATTCTTACCCATGTCTTCTAAAAAGCCCAAGGACTCAAAATATATGAAAAACAACTAGACTTCATCCATACTTCCACAGCAAGTATTCAAAAATGAACATTTGCATTTTGTAGGCTACATTTTATTCCCAACTAACGGGTTATAACGTGAGAGTCAGGAAGCAAGTTCAGGGAGTCCATCATTTAATAAACAAATGAACAAAACAAGAAACACGAACAACGCACAGACAGGAAACTGAAACAGAAACAATGACACCCGGAGAAGGAACCAAAGGGAGTGACATATATAGGGCAGGTAATCAAGGACGTGATGGAGTCCAGGTGAGTCTGTTGACGCGCAGGTGCGTGTAACGATGGTGACAGGTGTGCACCATAACGAGCAGCCTGGTGACCTAGAGGCCGGAGAGGGAGCACACGTGACACTGGTGCTGTCGTGTCAACCTTTCATGCTGAATAAGGTTTGTCTCTCTCTCTCTCTCTCACAGACACAAGGCATTAAGCCGTTGATTCACGGTTTGCGACTTCTCTATCCTCTTCTCTCCAGAACATGTGGGTGCCCTTAATAATTTATGCGAGGCAAAGAGACGGGAGATACTGTACGCACCGGTGAAGATTGTGCAGGAGAAACTGGTGTCGTACATCAAAGCATGAACCATGCAAGTCAGTCACATGCAGTCATCTGTTAGAAAATGTAACCTTTACCCCGGGAATATGTGGCTGCCTGCGAAGCAGAGTGATTAACTGTTGAAAAGCGCAATAAGAGACATCTTGTATGGAGGACACACATCATAATGCCACTTTTTAATTCTGTTGCCGACGGCTGTTTATGTGCTACTAATTACTGGCGAAGAATAATCATCTTTAATCCTATTCGGCTCTATAATGCCAACGGCGTTCGCTTACTTTCCATTCATCCTACTGCTGCGTGACTACTTGGCTGTCTCTCTTTCTACACTGGTGTCCTTGCAGTCTAATTCATGCCCGCCTACCTGTCCCACTCTGTGTTTTTCCACGAGCTGGCTAATACTCCCAAGCCATGGCATTGGGGAGGGGTTAGGGCATTTTGAAGGTCTGCCAAAAATAATCACTCAGACAAAAAAACACAAGGGCGGCTTGAGTCATTTAACCCGAATAGAGCCCCGAGAATGGACTGTTTGCGTTTGGTTATCCCTGTTCGCGCATAAGCTTGAAAAGGTTCATCTGCCACAAATTGGTGCCCGTATCTCTGTTTGTATAGGAACTCATTGTGGTTAAGTTCGAGCCATCCAACACTCCTGGCAGCTATTCAAGCCCTCATGACTATTTGCTTACCCTCCTTCATGGCAGAATTGGCTTTTTCCACAGCCATTTTTCAAGCTAGTTGTGACATGGTATTTTCATTGAGATTGCCATTGCTAATGCAGCTCTGTAGGGTAAATGTTAGGGTTTATACATGTTTGAAAGCCCAGCCTGGGCCTCTCTGGTAAGGCTACACCACCATTTGCGTGTCTGTGGCTCGAATCTCCCTCCATTTTCATGTCTGCAGATCTGATTAGAGACACTAGGTCATTGGTTTGTGTGGCTAGAATGGAAATAAAAGGGAAATTCCACAGAGTGAGATGTGCACCACCAAAGGATTTGTACTGTCAAACTATGATGTCATTATTAGGGGGATGAAATCACATAATGAAAAATGAGTCCGTTAGTAGAAACTCTCGGCTGGTACTTTTCCCAGACTCTTACCGACTTACTCCAACATGCAAACCTTGGTACGTTTCCCAGAATGTCAATCCAGAAAGACTCTCCACTTGAACTTTGTAGTAACTTTAAGTGAGACTCAAATTTTTAACCATTTCCAGAAACTCTTAACTCTGTTTCTGTTATTATCTCCAGGCTGTCTTCTCTTAAAACAGAGGCACATTTTGAGAGCTCTGCTCTGCTCTCTGTGTCGATGTCATTAGGCTCCCTCGGTTCATCATAACATAGATGGCTGGTATGGCTCAGACCACAGACTAGAATATAACCCCATAATAAACTGACACCATACAGAGTGCTGGGCCATGCCATGTCCCTGAGAGGAGGGCTAGTCTAGGCTGTTGATTATCTCTCATTGCGTATGAACACAGAGACAAGCCTCTCACTCTCACAGACTCCCGGACAGCCACATGCAAACTAACAGCCTTTCTCCAGTAAGTAAAAAGCAAGGGAACCATTGGATTCTTCAAACGCCAGCCCTTCTTTAAAAATGCAGGAGCAATTACCCCGGCTAGCTCCGAGTGAGTGAGCACCGCGCCACGCCGTGAGACCGATCTTTCCGTCCTGAAGCCGGATGCCAGAGCAGAGGCAGGCCAGACACAGCAGACAGACAGCCGGGGCTACGGTTACAGTAGAACAACACACCCCTTCACTAACATCCTGTCAGTCTCTTCCAGCGGTACCTAAGACCCTCAACCCCATAGCTGCTGCCTATCCTTGCTCAGAGGGGCATGTGCCCGGTAACAGAGAGCGGCACTCACTGCAGGCTTTCTCAATATGCATTCTGCCCGCTCTGTCCTGTCCTTCCAGAATAGGGTGAAGCGAGAAGCTATCTTGTACCCTCAGAATTGCAGTTACGCGGTTCAGAATACAAGGCTCTCGGTTTGCCTGCCCTGCGGCTAATTCTATTCATGTCCTACTTCTCTGATGTTAATATCCGTAAGTGAATGTAAAAAGGGGCGTTTACAGGAGGTGCCTCTACCGCCAATCCTGCCATCCTACACAGGAGTCAGCGAGGGCTCCAGGACAGAGGGAGTTATACAGAAAAAGAGAGGAAATAAAAGAGAGACAATGATGGAGAGAGGGTAAAATCAAAAGGCAAAAAAAAGAGAGAGGGAGGGAGGGACAGCATCGAAAAGACAAAGACAAAAAATAGAGCGTGCACTTGCAGAAAAGCAAGACCAGGAAACAAAGGAATGCATAGTAGGGATCCATTGGGCATCCCCGAGCACACTCCACTTCACTGTAGTGCTGCAGGACTCTGCTATACTCAGGCCCCTGGCATCCGTGCAGAAGCAGCAGCCTAGCTTCCCTCTGTAGAGCAGAGCAGAGCTGCCTGTGGCTCCAGATGGCCGGGGACGGAGAACACGGTGACCAGGGCTCCCTGAGGTCACACTGACACCATCGCCAGCAGCACTCACTCATAACCATTCACTCACAAGCTCACAGCCACGGAGCATCTGTGGTCATAAGCCACGCAGGGTGTGCACGACACACCATGAATGCATTCATTGTGCTACAGTTACATTTACAGCTAAATACACTTGACAGTAAATCCAAGTCAAGTCCCTGAGTCCCATCTGATAGTTATGGCTCTGCGCGATGAACTAGAGAAAACCGGAAAAGAGAAAAACGGAAGATGCAATCGAATTTTCCCCGTTTTTCTTCTTCTCTCCGATATAATTAATATTGAACGTCAAAAGGCTGAATACACTCACACAAAGCAGTCGTAATGAGATACGGACGTAAGGGGCAGGACTCTGTAGCTCACTCAGTGCTTATGAGGAGGCGGGGCCGGAGGGTACAGTGTAGACTAATGTATGCGTGTAGATAGGGGCCAAGCTGTCAGTTGATGAGGCCACAGTGCCCAAGCGCTGTGATATGTACAGCACACGAGTAGATAAATGAAAATATCCACTCCACTGAGTGACAGCTACATGTAGAGGGATTGTATGGCGAGATAACAGGCGCAGGCAGATAAAAAGACAGAGGTGTGGGCGTGGGTTGATTAATGATCAGAAAGCCCCTGGATTGTGGCGGTGAGCTAGGGGAGGGAAAACAAGGGAGAGAGGGAGCTAGTTGAGAGGCGGCTGCCAACCTTTATTGTATCGTGACTAAATGAGCTTTATGCAAGGATTTCAACAGCACTGCCTCGGCAAGTGATTTCGTTCAGTCATTCTTGAAGCACATATTAAGAATTGTGTCTAGAAATGACTAATTGTGTTCTATGACGCTGTGTTATGTGAATATGTTGTGTCATGTGAATAATAGGCATATAGCCTGAGAACAGTAAATATAATATCCTCCACTACATGTTGGAACATTGCTGCAGGGACTTCCATTCAGCCACAAGAGCATTAGTGAGGTCGGGGACTGATGTTGGGCGGTTAGGCCTGGCTCGCAGTCGGCGTTCCAATTCAGGTGTTCGATGGGGTTGAGGTTAGGGCTTAGAACCAGTCAAGTTCTTTCACACCGATCTCGACAAACCATTTCTGTATGGACCTCGCTTTGTGCACAGGGGCATCGTCATGCTGAAACAGGAAAGGGCCTTCCCCAAACTGTTGCCACAAAGTTGGAAGCACATAATCTTCTAAAATGTCATTGTATGCTGTAGTGTGAAGACTTCCCTTCACAGGAACTAAAGGGCCTAGTCCAAACCATGAAAAACATCCCCAGACCATTATTCCTCCTCCACCAAACTTTAGTTGGCACTATGGATTCGGGCAGATTCGTCCCTCGGACTGCCAGATGGTGAAGCGTCATTCATCACTCCAGAGAACGCATTTCCACTGCTCCAGAGTCCAAATGGTTGCGAGCTTTACACCACTCCAGCCAACGCTTGGCATTGCACATGGTGATCTTAGGCTTGTGTGCCGCTGCTCGGCCATAGAACCCCATTTCATGAAGCTCCCGACTAACAGTTATTGTGCTGACGTTGCTTCCAGAGGCAATTTGGAACTCGGTAGTGAGTGTTGCAACCAAGGACAGACGCACTTCAGCACTTGGGGGTCCCATTCTGTGAGCTTGTGTGACCTACCACTTTGCGGCTGAGACGTTATTGATCCTAGACGTTTCCACTTCACAATAACAGCACGTACACTTGACAGGGGCAGCTGTAGCAGGGCAGAAATGTACAGCCTTATTCTAAAATTGATTAAATTATTATTTTTTCTCACAAGCTACACACAATACCCCATAATGACAAAGTGAGAACAGTTTTTTTTTATTGTGCTAATTTATTAACAATTAAAACAGAACTACCTTATTTACATAAGTATTCAGACCCTTTCTCAAAGTAGAGCTCAGGGGCATACTGTTTCCATTGATCATCCTTGACATGTTTTTACATTTACATTTACATTTAAGTCATTTAGCAGACGCTCTTATCCAGAGCGACTTACAAATTGGTGCATTCACCTTATGATATCCAGTGGAACAACCACTTTACAATAGTGCATCTAACTCTTTTAAGGGGGGGGGGGGGGGTTAGAAGGATTACTTTATCCTATCCTAGGTATTCCTTAAAGAGGAACTTGATTGTGGTAAATTCAATTGATTGGACATGATTTGGAAAGGCACACACCTGCCTATATAAGGTCCCACAGTTGACAGTGCATGTCAGAACAAAAACCAAGTCATGAGGTCGAAGGAATTATCCGTAGAGCTCCGAGACAGGATTATGTTGAAGTACAGATCTGGGGAAGGGTACCAAATAATGTCTGCAGCATTGAAGGTCCCCAAGAATACAGTAGCCTCCATCATTCTTAAATGGAAGAAGTTTGGAACCAGCAAGACTCTTTCTAGAGCTGGCCGCCTGGCCAAACTGAGCAATCGGGAACCAAGAACCCAATAGTCACTTTGACAGAGCTCTAGAGTTCCTCTGTGGAGATGGTAGAACCTTCCAGATGGACAACAATCTCTGCAGCACTCCACCAATCAGGCCTTTATTGTAGAGTGGCCAGATGGAAGACACTCTTCAGTAAAAGGCCCATTTCAGCCCGCTTGGAGTTTGCCAAAAGGCACCTAAACACTCTCAGACCATGAGAAACAAGATTCTCTGGTCTGATGAAACCAAGACTGAAGCCTTTGCCCTGAATGCCAAACGTCACGTCTGGAGGAAACCTGGCACCATCCCTATGGTGAAACATGGTGGTGGCAGCATAATTTTCAGCGGCAGGGACTGTGAGACTAGTCAGGATTGAGGGAAAGATGAACGGAGCAAAGTACAGAGAGATCCTTGATGAAAACCTGCTCCAGAGTGCTCAGGACATCAGACTGGGGTGAATGTTCACCATCCAACAGGACAACGACCCTAAGCACACAGCCAAGACAACACTGGAGTGGCTTCGGGACAAGTCTCTGAATGTCCTTGAGTGGCCCAGGCAGAGCCTGGACATCTCTGGAGAGACCATTAAAATAGCTGTGCAGCAACGCTCCCTATCCAACCTGACAAAGCTTGAGAGGATTTGCAGAGATGAATGGGAGAAACTCCCCAAATACAGGTGTTCCAAGCTTTTAGCTTCATACCCAAGAAGACTTGAGGCTGTAATCGCTGCCAAAGGTGCTTCAACAAAGTACTTAGTAAAGGGTCTGAATATTTATGTGAATGTGATATTTCAGTTGATTATTTTGTAATACATTTGCAAAAATGTCATCAATTTAAGAATAAGGCTGTAACGTAACAGAATGTGGAAAAAGTTACGGGGTCTGAAAACTTTCAGAATGCACTGCATAGTGTACGTTCCTAGCCTAGTTTCACAGCATTTCCACCATTAAAACTCAATTGAACAGAAAAAACATAGAGCTCATGATTTCCTCTGCCTTTGATGAGGCTACACCCAGAATGAGGATATAGAACTGGCCAGCCAGCGGCGCTTAGACAGGCTTGAAAGCAGCAGGATTTAGATGGGCCTGTTGTTATTTCTGCAGCACAATGGCTTCCCCCGTGTAATGTAACCAAACCCTTTTCCTTGCTTTTAACCCGCCCCTCCCTCCATCCCTCCCTCTGGCCCCCATCCCCCACCCTCCCACTATAAGGAATCAGAGAGAGTATACATTGGTGTTTACTTAAGGCCCTGGATATTTACTTTTAAATTTTTTTATTTCACCTTTATTTAAGTAAAAAGTCATTTTTAAGAACAAATTCTTATTTACATTGATGGCCTTCCTTGGCCAAACCCGGATGACGCTGGGCCAATTGTGAGCCGCCCAATGGGACTACCAATCACGGCCGGTTGTGATACAGCCTGCATTCGAACCAGGGTCTGTAGTGACGCCTCTAGGACTGAGATGCGGTGCCTTAGACCAGGGACCACATCACCAACAAACTAACATGGTCCAAGCACACCAAGACAGTCGTGAAGAGGGCACGACAAAACCTATTCACCCTCAGGAGACTGAAAAGATTTGGCATGGGTCCTCAGATCCTCAAAAGGTTCTATAGCTGCACCATCGAGCATCATGACTGGTTGCATCACTGCCTGGTATGGCAACTGCTCGGCCTCCGACCGCAAGACACTACAGAGGTTAGTGCGAACGGCCCAATACATCACTGAGGCCAAGCTTCCTACCAGGCGGTGTCAGAAGAAGGCCCTAAACTGTCAAAGACTCCAGCCACCCGAGTCATAGACTATTCTCTCTGCTACCACACGGCAAGCAGTACCGGAGCGCCAAGTCTAGGTTCAAGAGGCTTCTAAACAGCTTCTACCCCCAAGCCATAAGACTCCTGAACATCTAATCAAATTGCTACCCAGACTATTTGCATTGCCCCCCACCCCTCTCCCCCTAATTACACCGCTACCACTCTCTGTTGTTGTCATCTATGCATAGTCACTTCAATAACTCTACCGACATGTACATACTACTTCAACTAACCCGGTGCTCCCACACATCGACTCTGTTCCTGTACCCCCCTGTATATAGTCTCGCTATTGTTGTTTTACCGCTGCTCTTTAATTACTAGTTACTTTTATCTCTTATTCTCGTCCATATTTTTGGAAACTACATTGTGGGTCGGGGGCTCGTAAGTAATCATTTCACTGTAAGGTTGTAACTAATGAAATTTGATTTAATTTAATTTTAGACCGCTGCGCCACTCGGGAGCCCATATTAGCCTGCGTCTGTCTCTGTGTCTGCTCCTCAGCTTCTCAGGTTCTCTCTGTGCGCTCTACTAGCGTGACTGTAACACAGACCGCGTGTGTGTGTGTGTCTCTGCCTGTCTGTCTGATCTCTTGATAGGAGGGGTGTAAGGACTAGGCCTATCAGTCATGTCATAGTAATACAGTGGACTACTGTAGCCTGTACTAAAGATGATGACTTTCTCTGCATTAGCGAGGCAATTCACCCGAAAGGAGATGGATTGAAAAGGGATTTCCCACGGGCAAAAAAAAATACATTCAAATATATCTACTGTGACGTTATCTTGATCTTCCACCAACGCAAACAAAAATAGCTGTCACTTGAAGTTGATAAGGATAATCGTGAGACATGCCAAGGTATGCAGAATGTTACCAACAGACATAGCTTTTGGATGAAATGCACACATTTCCCATAATAACTATCATTAAATGACATAATTGATCTGTGCGGCTTAATTGATCAGGGGACATACATTTACTGTAGTTTCCTCATTTGTAAAACATCTATCATTCACTCATGATTCAAATCAAACAAACACTCACATACAGAAAATTCAGTGAAATCCTAGTCACTGTGTTCAGTAAAGTATCGTACAGTATCCGAGAGAGATTCGGCGTTGGCTCCGTTCGTTTCATAGAGCAGGGTGGGACTAGAAACAAGCCTTTAAACGATTCCCTTATCAAAGCACTGTCCTGCAGGTTCCCTTCACCGTCGTCCCTTATAAAACATGCCACAGAAATGCTCTTTCAGGAATCAATAATCTTGTTCAAGAGAAGCACATGCTACGCTCCACTGCACTAATCAATAGAGGGCCAAATGTTATTGTTTCATCTAGTTTCTGAGTTGTACATGTTAATCCTCGCCCGTCAACTGGAATGTGCTCGTCGAACAGTGGCGGGTCCAGTGAATTATATGCGGCGATATGAGACATTTCAAATGGAAATTGAAAACGCCTTTTCGACTATGAAATTCTGCCGTACAGAGAAGACGTAAGACAGTGTTAAACTCCTAATATACTTTTCATCCTAATAGAACCCAGATGTTCTGTAGATTCTATATATTCCTCGGCGGACGGAGAAGTATTGCCGATATGCGTCATAAAATGGAGTCGGAAAGGACAATTTGGTATGAGTTACGTTCTCTAGAATCCCTACCCCCTTCATCATCGCTTGTGGTTATTTATGCCCGTTTGGGAGAATGAGGCCATATCAAGAGCATGCTGAAATGAAGATTAACAGACGGACCTGGATGACTGCAGACGGAAGCTTAATTCAGGCGTCCTGCCTGTGAGGCCAAGCGGCTGCCATCTGATGCTGGGGCCCAACCTGCCCACCTAACTGCCAAGGCCCTCTCCTCTACTCTACCAATCAATGATAATTAATGGGATAGCAGCTCTACCTCCCTGCACACTCTGTCAAAGAGACAGAGAGAGCCCTCTGCTCTCACATCCCTGGCCCTGGTCACAGTCCCATACATACACTACCGTTCAACAGTATGGAGTCACTTAGAAATGTATTTGTTTTTGAAAGAAAAGCACATTTTTTGTCCATTAAAATAACATCAAATGAATCAGAAATACAGTGTAGACATTGTTAATGTTGTAAATGACTATTGTAGCTGGAAACTGCTGATCTTTTATGGAATATCTACATAGGCGTACAGAGGCCCATTATCAGCAACCATCACTCCTGTGTTCCAATGGCACATTGTGTTAGCTAATCCAAGTTTATCATTTTAAAAGGCTAATTGATCATGAGAAAACCCTTTTGCAATTATGTTAGCACAGCTGAAAACTGTCGACCTGATTAAAGAAGCAATAAAACTGTCCTTCTTTAGACTAGTTGAGTATCTGGAGCATCGGCATTTGCGGGTTCGATTACAGGCTCAAAATGGCCAGAAACAAAGCACTTTCTTCTGAAATTCGTCAGTCTATTCTAGTTCTGAAAAATGAAGGCTATTCCATGCGAGAAATTGCCAAGAAACTGAAGATCTTCTACAACGCTGTGTACTACTCCCTTCACAGAACAGCGCAAACTAGCTCTAACCAGAATAGAAAGAGGAGTGGGAGTCCCCGCTGTGCAATTGAGCAAGAGTACATTAGAGTACATTAGAGTGTCTAGTTTGAGAAACAGATGCCTCACAAGTCCTCAACTGGCAGCTTCATTAAATAGTACCCGCAAAACACCAGTCTCAACGTCAACAGTGAAGAGGCAACTCTTCACTGTTGACATTTCTAAGTGACCCCAGACTTTTGACCGGTAGTGTACATACAGTATACATACCACTAATGGGCACTAGCTAGAGTAACTAGCCAGGAAAATAAAACCCTTTCTTGACCACGTTAAACATGGCAAATGCACTGCTATTTGGCTTGCTCGCTGCTGTTGGGTGGACGAGTTTGCATGACATGGATATCGCACTCAAGGATACATCAATCGCTGACGGAGGCAAGATCCTGTCTGCGCTGACCTTGAGTAGGAGGTGACGATGAAGAGGGGGGGAAGAGATGCCTGTTGCAGTGGAGTGGGAAGGGAGGGACGGAGGAAGGAAGGAAAGGAGGGATGAGGGGCATGTTAACTTAAAATGACACAACGACTAGGTTCCAGTTGAACAACGTTTACTAAACCGTATTTTCACAAAACATGGTTGCCATTGCACTCAGACCAGGTCCATCAACAGTGAGACTACCACCAGGCGTACTAATAACAGAGTGACAGCACCGTAGTGACAGAAATATAGGGATACTTAAAACATGAACTTAACAGGGCATACCCCTGAAGGAGAGACCTGAGTTGAGCTCCTCTGAGATATGAGACAGAGAAAAAGAGGGAGGGAGAGGTGGGAGAAAGAGGGATAGAGAGGGGAGTGGGCAGGTTGAGAGGGAAACCATATGGCTTCAGCACAAATGTATTAAACTATAAATCAGAAGAGAAACCAGTGGGCTACCAGGTGGGGTCGCCGATATTCTTCTCTAGGATTCTCTAGTTAGCTACCTCAGCAGCTCTATACAATAGGGAGGGGAAGATGACAAATGACTTTATCTGCATTAGTTTATCTTATTGATGACGGAGGACTTCCAGTCTTCTCGACTGTCCCCCCATCCGCCACCAACCAGAGTCCAGGTTTCCACGCCAGAGTTAGTGATGCGTACAACGGCTAGAGCAAACGTAGGCAGCCATGGTGGATGCCTGTTTACTGTCAGCCTACGGCTGGCCAACATGTCGGTTATCATGATAAAGGCATTGCTGAGCCAGGATAGGAGATACGGCTTTTATTGTGTTACTAATGGTAGGAGATATGGGTGGGTGGTAATCTCATTGGTTGATTGATTGTATACATGCTGACCACACTGCTCGCAACGCGTGCGTGCGTGAGTGATGCAAAAATAAATGTACACCTACATGTTATTTAATCATTGCACACACACTGCTCGCGTTTGCGTCAACGAGCGTCTGCGTAGTCAGGCGCTAAAATACAACTTGGTTCTATTTGTGACGCTTGACGCGGTGCAAGTCCTGCCTCTCCCATCTCCTCATTGGTTTTTAGGAGCATATACAGTTGAAGTCGGAAGTTTACATACACCTTAGCCAACTACATTTAAACTCAGTTTTTCACAATTCCTGACATTTAATCCTAGTAAAAATTCCCTGTCATAGGTCAGTTAGGATCACAACTTTATTTTAAGAATGTGAAATGTCAGAATAATACTAGAGAGAATTATTTATTTCAGATTTTATTTATTTCATCACATTCCCAGTGGGTCAGAAGTTTACATACACTCAATTAGTATTTGGTAGCATTGCCTTTAAATTGTGTAACTTGGGTCAAACTTTCCGGGTAGCCTTCCACAAGCTTCCCACAATAAGTTGGGTGAATTTTGGCCCATTCCTCCTGACAGAGCTGGTGTAACTGAGTCAGGTTTGTAGGCCTCCTACGTGCTCGCACACGCTTTTTCAGTTCTGCCCACAAATTTTCCATAGGATTGAGGTAAAGGCTTTGTGATGGCCACTCCAATACCTTGACTTTGTTGTCCTTAAGCAATTTTTCCACAACTTTTGAAGTATGCTTGGGGTCATTGTCCATTTGGAAGACCCATTTGCGACCAAGCTTTAACTTCCTGACTGATGTCTTGCGATGTTGCTTCAATATATCCACATAATTTTCCTCCCTCATTATGCGATATATTTTGTGAAGTGCACCAGTCCCCCCTGCAGCAAAGCACCCCAACAACATGATGCTGCCACACCCGTGCTTCACGGTTGGGATGGTGCTCCTCGGCTTGCAAGCCTCCCCCTTTTTCCACCAAACATAACAATGGTCATTATGGCCAAACAGTTCTATTTTTGTTTCATCAGACCAGAGGACATTTCTACAAAAAGTATGATCTTTGTCCCCATGTGCAGTTGCAAACCGTAGTCTGGCTTTTTCATGGCGGTTTTGGAGCAGCGGCTTCTTCCTTGCTGAGCGGACTTTCAGGTTATGTCGTTATAGGACTCTTTTTACTGTGGATATAGATACTTTTGTACCTGTTTCCTCCAGCATCTTCACAAGGTCCTTTGCTGTTGTTCTGGGATTGATTTGCACTTTTCGCACCAAAGTACATTTAACTCTAGGAGACAGAACACGTCTCCTTCCTGAGCTGTATGGCTGCGTGGTCTCATGGTGTATATACTTGCGTACTATTGTTTGTACAGATGAGCGTGGTACCTTCAGGCATTTGGATATTGCTCCCAAGGATGAACCAGACTTGTGTTGAGGTCTACAATTTTTTTATTAGGTCTTGGCTGATTTCTTTTGATTTTCTCATGATGTCAAGCAAAGAGGCACTGAGTTTGAAGGTACGCCTTGAAATACATCCACAGGTACACCTCCAATTGACTCAAATTATGTCAATTAGCCTATCAGAAGCTTCTAAATCATGACATCATTTTCTGGAATTTTCCAAGCTGTTTAAAGGCACAGTCAACTTAGTGTATTTCTGACCCACTGGAATTGTGATACAGTGAATTAACTGAAAAAATCTGTCTGTAAACAATTTTTGGAAAAATGACTTGTGTCATGCACAAAGTATATGTTCTAACCGACTTGCCAAAACTATAGTTTGTTAACAAGAATTTTGTGGAGTGGTTGAAAAACTAGTTTGAATGACTCCAACCTTAGTGTATGTAAACTTCTGACTTCAACTGTACCCACGTGGGTGATTGAAAGATGGACTAAGGTCCACACTCCAGTCCAGTTGGTGATGGTAATGCACCTTAAAGTTGTTTGCCAACCACCATATAAAGTCCAAAGAAGAAGAAAAGCCTGAAGGAGGAGAGATGACGAGAAACGAATTCGGTTTACTCTTTTATCTGTGGATTAATTGTCGGAGTAGAGGATCTTTTGCATTTCAGGTAAAATAACAACCAAATGTTAATATCCCTGGACAAATTAGGTAGCAACAGCAAGCTAGCTAGCTAAATTGCCATGAATGTTTAATGCTTTTCGACATGTCCCCAAATTAATATAGTTGGTTCAGAGTTCGTTTTGATATTTCAACCTTCGTGTCCTGATCGTGTCTAGGGTGGTTGGACAAAATCAACATGCGCAATGGCACACGAGCGGTCTGGTCAGCCTGTTCGATAATTGAAAGTGGTAGGCTCCTCCAGCCGTAGACAACATTACATACATTATTTCCATTGTGGTTCTCACTATAAAACTCCAATCCAGTTAGCCTCAATTAATCAACCTTCCGGACAGCTCCACCAGCCGTACCGAGGCTGGACAAACTAGCATTGTGATGCCTCACCAAGTGACAGAGACATGCAAACCCCAGCAAGCCACTTGCCATCTGAAACCATCACGGCCAAGGCCAGTCATCCATCACACCACATCCCCACTCAGCGGCTTGACAGGAGGAGCGAGGTAGGGGGGGGAGGAGGAGGATGGAGGAGGGAAGGGGGTTTGCGTTTGCGGGAGGGAGGGAGGTTAAAGTTTACTGAAGAGGGAGGGGGGAGGAGGAGGATGGGGGAGGGAGGGAGCTTAAAGTTGACTGAAGAGGGAGGGGGGAGGAGGAGGAGGAGGAGGGAGGGAGGGAGGAGGGTTAAAGGTACTGAAGTGATGGGTGTCCTACCTTGGTCTGGAGGTAGTGGGGGTAGTAGTATGTGTACTGAGGGTACATTGGTTGCTGTTCCAATCGCTTGCCCATGTAGCTGGAATCCTTAGCGCCGTGGCAGGGAATGGTTGCGCGGAGGCGGTCGGACGAGCGTTAGTAGTACTGGGGCTTGGCTCTCTGACTGTAGGTCCCTTATTTTTCCCGTCCACACTGGTGTCTTGTATCACTGCTGGTCCTCCGGAGAGCAGGCAGGGTTCGTCTGACGGAGAGTGGCTGGGAGAGGGGTTGCCTCTGTGGGGGTAGCTCCTGCCTGACGACGCCTTTTAGTTAAATCTCCTGGAGTGTTACAAACGGAAGCTGCTGCGTGTCCTGTCTGTCCCTCACTGGCTGGTGTCGGATAGTAACGCGTGAGAAGAGAGGTAGAAGAGGAGAAAGATGAGGAGGAGCAGGTGGCAGTGGCTTTAGGCAGTCCTGCAAACAAATTGCTGGCACAGGATAGTGTGGGAGAGGAGAAAAGGAAAGACAAGGAAAAGGGGGAGGATAGATAGATCACTTTTCTATTTAAGCTGTCTTGCTATAGCTTACCTCGCTCCTCGGTTTCAATCTCTCTCACACTCTCTGTCGCTCAATCGGCTGCTCTCTCTCACAGCTCTCTCTCTCTCTCTCTCTCTCTCTCTCTCTCTCTCTTTCTCTCTCTCCTCTGTAGTCTGATATCCCAGCTGCTCTGTGTTGTATTGTCGGACACAGGATATATCCTCAGCGGCGTGCTAACAGATACACTTTGGGAAGAGTCAGTATCAGGCAGGAACAAACCAAAGAAGCAATCTCAGTGTGTAACAGTTCAGCCAGAGAAGAGCAGATTACACAGAAACAATCCCAGCTCCTAATTGATATGGCATCAAGAAAAAAAAGAATCTCCACCGCTCCACTGGTTCAGAGAAGAAGAGAGAAAAAATATATAATGAGAAGCACAATGACAGTGTCCCAGGTGCCCAACAGACAGACAATCCAGAGAGTCTCCTGTCTGCGATCCTCCCTTTTCCTGCTCTTCTAAAATGTGTTCCTTGTTTCTTCTTGCCTGCTTCGCTCTCAGTCACTCCTCCCATCAGCCTGCCTCTCTCTCTCTCTCGCTCTCTCTCTCTCTCTTCCACACTGTAACAGGGCGGTAAAGGGGGCTCGTCCTGCACTGTGAGCTGACTCCCTCCTCCTTCCACAGCCGGTAGGAGGGACTTGAGTCGGCTCCGAGCAAGAAAGAGATCCAGACATAGACCAGGGGGCTGCAGTATTTCCACAGCCAGAGAAAGGAGCGGGGTGAGGGGGACGGCAGGCAGGCAGGCAGTAAGTAGCGTGTGGAGTCGATTCCCCCTACTGGCTGCCAAAGGACCTAACGCCCGGTTCAAACTCTCCTTCATCAATGTGGTCTGATTTTACTTCTGAACCAATCAGTAAGCTTGAATATTACTCCATACCTTTATAAAACTATAAGACAACGCTAGGTTTTTCTTCTGGGTTCATTGGTTCTAGTCTGAAAAGGTATGTTTCAAGCATTCACTTTTCTCTTGGAAGTAAATGACACCGTCAGTAGCGACAGTATATCAACATCCTGTATCATTTAAATCAAATCAAATGAATTCAAATTGCATTGGTCACATAGACATATTTAGCAGATGTTATTGCAAGTGTAGTGAAATGCGTGTGTTCCTAGCTCCAACAGTGCAGTAGTATCTAACGATTCACAACAATACACACAAATCTAAAGTAAAAGAATGGAATTAAGAAATATAGAAATATTAGGATGAGCAATGGCGGAATACAGGCATCGACTAAAATACAGTAGAATAGAGTATACCCTCCATATTGTTATGATGATACATCATAACAAATCAAAATGCAAATGTATTGTGCTTGTCAAATGCAAGCAGACAGACCTTTTTCCCCTGTGTAACCACGACAGACCAGCACTGAAAACCATTCAAATACAAAACGTGACTTAAGATCCTTCTAAATAATCCCCCTGGGTGCTTTGCCTCGACATAAGAAGCAACGTTTCCCAACATAGAACATTCTACCTGACCAATTAAGCTCTTCTCACTATGAAAAGACGACATAGAGAACACTTTCCACCCACATCAGATGTGCAGAGCATGTGGTCGTTCAGAGCGGGGAGACATCGCGTGGTGTTGGGGTAAAGAGTGCTTGAGGGAGAAAAAAAAAATCACTCTCTATATATACTACCAGCTACAAACTGACACAGTTCGATGCTATAATCTGCGTTGCGTCGAGCATAAGAACAGCCTTAGCCGTGGTATACTGGCCACAGAATTCAGGGCTTGAACAACCCAGTTTACAGTATATATTATAAACTGGTTACCAATGTGAAATAAATGTTGCACCCATATACCACACCCTCTCGGGCCTTATTGCTTAAATATATGCCATTTAGCAGACTATTTTATCCAAAGCTACTTACAGGCATGCGTGTATATATTTTATGTACAGGTGGTCCAAGGAATCAAACCAACTATCGTGGCGTTACAAGGGCCAGGCTCCACCCACTACAGAGGACTATAGCATGACAGTGGAGTCCAGTGGACAGCAGCAGGATGGTACGGTCCTTCTCTTTGGCCAGCGAGAAACTTCAGCTGCACACACAGACTGTGGCTTAACCTATGAGTCCACAACTTCCTGGGCTTCAGTTTTCAGCCAACTCAATTAGCAAAATTCTCCTTGACTTCAGGGTGAGAAATGAACTGTAATTCTTTTTTATAAAAACACACGTGTTACGCAAAGCATTTTAAATGGCACAAACATATACAGATATGTCAAGCAATGCAACAGTTTCTGAGGGACAATTTACACAGACACACCGAACCCACGAGGGTGTTTTACCCTTATTAAACTTTTACGTTGACGTTTTCAGACCAAATTAACGATTTTCAGTGCATCACTTAAAAAATAGGTCCCAGCTCAATTATGCCACATTTCGCACATTGATTTGTAATAGCAATTTGTGTCCTCATTCAACCATGTATTTTGGTTTACAGTAGAATACATGATCATGAATGTGGGCCGCATGCATGCAGGCTAGTGGGCAGACTGAATCAATACTAGCATCCCACAGATAGAAACAAAGCAGCGAGAGAGAGAAAGGCTATGACGTGTGGAAGAAAACATAATTATCAGAAAGGCCGCTTTTATCTGTGGAAAAGAGATTAGGCAGATATCGATTGTGGATTAGCAGATTACAGCTCCAGGACAGACGGACTGGCAGGGCAGGGTTACTCACCGAATGGAGGGAGAGAAAGAAAGAGAGAGGGTGGGGGGGGGGGAGAAAGAGAGCAGTCTGACATTTTGTGTGGTCATATCTACTGCCTCAGTGCATACCTTCACAAATAACTCCTCAAGATTGACACGTTAACAGTTATCTAATTGTTAGTGCCATTAAGGGGTTTGGGACTTCAATTGAGACTCAAGACTTACTTGGAACAAGGCAGATACCCTGGACTAATGTTGACGTTTTATAAGGGAGCCTTCAATGGCTCACGACTGCTTACGTGGGTGGGTTTGCAAATAAGGCCCAACTTTCATCCAACTATTCTGCCCTGTATTTCATTCCATCATAGCAAAAGGAAGAGTGCAGATGAATGTGGACGTGCCAGTTCTGCCTCGACACTGGTAGGGGCTCTGGGATGAATCAGTGGACTGACGTCAGTTTGAGGACAGGGGTGACATGAAGCCAGCTGTTTCATCATGGAGAAATCAACAGGGATGGAAGGCTTGTGTTTTGTCTCTTTGTGATGCAAAGGTACCCCACCCTGGTTCACACACATAGGCGTGTACATGCACACACTGGAACTCACACACACAATGTGAGCGTGCACGCACGCGCTCAAATGCACACGCTCGAACGCACACAAGCTAACACACACAAAAAACACACGCCCTGATTCATCTCTGCAGCTTCCAGGATGACAGAGCTGGAGAGAGGAGGTGAAGGGAAGGATGGCCATACCACAGTCTGAACTCTGAAATGTGAGGTGTGAGCAGAGAGAGACGCGGCCATAACATAACGCAGGCTGGAAGAGGTTGGAAGTGGACCACACAGACAGACTGAAGTTGCCACGCATTGTGCAGTGAGTTATCTCTGGGATATGAAGTGAAAAGAGAGGATACATTGCATTCAGAAAATATTCAGACCCCTTCCCCTTTTCCACATTTTGTTACGTTACAGCCTTGTTCTAACATGTATTCAATTATTATTTGTTCCTCATCAATCTACACACAATACCCCATTGTGACAAAGTGAAAACATATTTATTTTTTTGTTGCAAATTTATAATAAAAAAAAAACAGAAGTACCTGATTTACATACTGTACGTATTCTGACCCTTCGCTATGAGACTTCAAATTGAGCTCAGGTGCATCCTGTTTCCATTGATCATCCTTGAGATGTTTCTACAACTTGATTGGAGTCTACCTGTGGTAAATTCAATTGATTGGACATGATTTGGAAAGTCACACAAACCTGTCTATATAAGGTCCCACAGCTGACAGTGCATGTCAGAGCAAAAACAAATCCATGAGTTGAAAGGAATTGCCTGTCGAGCTCCGAGACAGGATTGTGTTGAGGCACACATCTGGGGAAGGGTACCAAAACATTTCTACAGCATTGAAGATCCCCAAGAACACAGTGGCCTCCATCATTGTTAAATGGAAGAAGTTTGGAACCACCAAGACTCTTCCTAGAGCTGGCTGCCCGGCCAAACTGAGCAATCGGGGGAGAAGGGCCTTGGTCAGGGAGGTGACCAAGAACCCGATGGTCACTTTGACAGAGCTCCAGAGTTCCTCTGTGGAGATGGGAGAACCTTCCAGAAGGACAAGTATCTCTGCAGCACTCCACCAATCAGGCCTTTATGGTAGAGTGGCCAGACGGAAGCCACTCCTCAGTAAAAGGCACATGACAGCCCACTTGGTGTTTACCAAAAGGCACCTAAAGGACTCTCAGACCATGAGAAACAAGATTATCTGGTCTGATGAAACCAAGATTGAACTCTTTGGCCTGAATGCCAAACATCACGTCTGGAGGAAACCTGGCACCATCCCTACGGTGAAGCATGGAGGGTGGCAGCATCATGCTGTAAGGATGTTTTTCAGTGACAAGGATTGGGAGACTAGTCAGAATCGAGTGAAAGATGAACAGAGCAAAGTAC
This sequence comes from Salvelinus alpinus, assembly GCF_045679555.1. Lineage (NCBI taxonomy): Eukaryota > Metazoa > Chordata > Actinopteri > Salmoniformes > Salmonidae > Salvelinus > Salvelinus alpinus. The sequence goes on along the minus strand of NC_092111.1, from coordinate 2,958,052 downwards.
CGAGAGATCCTTGATGAAAACCTGCTCCAGAGCGCTCAGGACCTCAGACTGGGGCAAAGGTTCACCTTCCAACTGGACAAAAACCCTAAGCACACAGCCAAGACAACGCAGGAGTGGCACCGGGACAAGTCTCGGTATGTCCTTGAGTGGCCCAGCCAGAGTCCGGACTTGAACCCGATTGAGACCTGAAAATAGCTGTGCAGCGACGTTCCCCATCCAACCTGACAGAGCTTGAGAGGATCTGCAGAGAAGAATGGGAGAAACTACCCAAATACAGGTGTGCCAAGCAAGGTTTTACCTAAGAAGACTCGAGGCTGTAATCACTGCCAAAGGTACTGAGTAAAGGGTCTGAATACTTATGTAAATGTCATATTTCCTATTTTTTTTATATACATTTGCAAAGAATGTTTTAAAAAACAGTTTTTGCTTTGTCATTATGAGGTATTGTCTGTAGATTGATTAGGGAAAAAACCACTTAACCCATTTTAGAATAAGGCTGTAATATAACAAAATGTGGAAAAATTATAGGGGTTTCAATACTTTGCGAATGCACTGTCGATGGTTCTCCCATGGTGCAAAGTGATGACAGTCTCCTCTAAACAACCCAGATGACAACCATTAATAGCAACGCTCTCCTTAGTCATCGACTTCATTGTGAGAGGAGACATTACTTCTCGAGAGTAGACCTGACTTTAATGCCATTGCCAACATGTTTTATTGGTATTAGAAAAATGACCAAATTATAGCTACATTCACAGGCAAATCTATATGGGAAAGTAAAATGACATGCTAAGATACTGTATATTTTCTTTGATTGCCAGAGATGTTTGAGTGTTCCGTAAATACTTTAATACCTGCCCTTTTGTGTTTATTGACCTGTTTATCTGACTCTGATGGAATGTCCTACTAATATCCCTGAATCCACACTGAGAAGAGACAGGAATGAGATAGAGAGCTACAAAGAGTGGGGAGTCAAAGCAGAACAGACACTACTACACTCCCCCAGAATTCCTAGAAGGTCTCTATTGACAACCAAGACCGAGACTCCCCGGCTACTCAAGCAACAACTTCTCTATGAGTGACACATTATTCACAGGGCTCGGTACAAACAAGAGGCTCCCATGTCTTTCCATTGGACGGTCGTAGGCGTTTCCTAGAACTGACCAGATGCTTGGAATTTGAGGGAGCGCCGGGTACCGAGCCAAGGAAGGGTGATGGGAGAGGGGGTGGGAATGAGGGAAGCAGCACAGGGCCTCGTAATTCGCGGAAAAACACTGCAGACGTTGACAGAGGTTCTACTGGGAGCTCGAGAACCTGACCTCCGCGAGTGCCCAACGTTGTTGTTCTGCATTACTCCCCTTCCTGTGACTCATTTACTGCCATCCAAGGAAGCCAAGGAGAAGAAGGCGGAGGTCTCCCAGCACCAACGAGTAAGAAACCTGAGACCTATGAAAGGTAGAGTAACTATTGCAGTTAGAACTCCCTCTCTTTCGTTCTCTGATTAGGAGGTTCTCAGAATAACCTGAGCTGTTATGAATGATCTTGTACTGAGAAAGGAGGCCCGGGGCTAAGCTGTGTGTGTGTGCGTGTGTGTGTGTGTGTGTGTGTGTGTGTGTGTGTGTGTGTGTGTGTGTGTGTGTGTGTGTGTGTGTGTGTGTGTGTCATGAGTGCTTGCGTCATGCGTGCATGCGTGTGTCCGAGAGTCCGTGATCCAGAGTGTGTGAGTTTATGTGAGTCATGTCAGCTGGCCTGCAGCTGTGGGCTTGTGTGAGGTACTGTATCACCACAGTCAGAGAGACCGTAGTATGTGAGGGTCAGTTTGTTCTGACACCACCATGTGCCGAGGAGTGAAGTGCCATTCAGCACTGTTCCAGGATCAGATTTCCTTGCCCTAATCCTAACCTTAATCCTAATTTAACACACATAGGCTGGAGGCAAAAACCTATAATCCAATAGCCATGAAGCAACCTGAGGGGCACTCGGTTCAGAGTGTCATAGGGGGCGTGTGGGGTTGCTAGGGACATGGCTGGGGCTGGCATGGCTGAGGTGGTGTGAGATGGCCAGGTGGGAAGAGAGACAAAGAGCAGGGGTTTAGAGAGGTTCTCACTAGATGGCCAAGCTGCAAAGTCAAAATTGGTTAGATAGTACAAATTTATGAAAACAAACAAGTTAGGCTTAAGCATAAGTCTAGCAGTGTGGTTAAGGTTAGGTTTCAAATACATTTTAAGAAGATAAATTGTAGAAGTAGGCTGGGCTTCCGACTGTAACTTGGCCAGTTGGTGACGGCCATTTAGAGAGGGTAATGACAGGGGTCATTCCCTCGCTATTTGAGACATGCCTGAAGACAACAGTGAATAAAAGTGGAGAAATGTAGCTGTGAAATGACCAGGATGAGGTGGGCGGACAGCAGTGAGGTGGTAAAGCTCCGTCAAGCCATTTTGGAATGAGGTGGAATGACAAAACATCACAGTTGAATGAGAATAGAGAGCGAGAGAGAGAGTCCCATTCGGAGGGGAATGTTTCAGAAAGGTAAATGGAGCAGAACCTTATTCCAGCCGTCGACTAACTAAAACTCCCCTTGTGTCTCATTGTCTGCATGCAAAGTATCAAAGCCCAGCAGAGAGTCTGTGGCTGGGTAGAACAATGGCAAAAAAAATCTATAATAAATGAACATCCTCGCCTTTCTTGCACTTAACAGTCGCACGTCTTTTTTTAACGAGCACTGACTTTGCTAATAGCAGCTTTATTGAAGAAAAGTTGACTTACTATGACTGTGATACGTGGTTGTCTTACCTAGCTACCTTATGACGAATGATCTAACTGTAAGTGGCTCAGGATAAGAGCATCAGCTAAAGGACTGAATTGTCATATGTAAAGATATGCACATGTATGTCTATGACGATTAAAAGCATAACCGTTCGTCTCATAATATTAGCCAGTCCAATGTACACTAGTGTAAAAAATTCAACAGTGATATTTTCCCGATGAATTGAGGCTCCAATAGAATCTGACACCACATCCGAGTAGTATGCATTCCTTTACAGAAAAACATTGGCTTCATGCTTGACGGATTTATTTGCCTTACCGAGACATCACATCAGACGACAAAAGCAATCTACGGAGACCCAAAACGTACGTTACATACTACTGTGAACTGTGAACTTCACTTTATACACCTTCCCAAGAGCCATTTCCATAGAACACCATCATAAAACATAGGCTAGGTACAGCGTTATTCTAGTGAGACATTGTGGAGGCTGGTAAGCGACTCCGTAGCGATGCATTGAGATACCAGAGGAAAAGGTTGGGGGGGTGACGCACTTAGAGATTGCATCCGTGGTGACGGCGGCGGGCGGGCGCCTGTATAATTAGTGCTGCTGAAGTCATCAAAGAGAGCTGGTAAATGGAGCAGAACGTCTCCTACAAAACCAAAGCTCTACATTTCCTTTCACACAACAAACTAACGATCGCTGCGTTGAAACGAGCAATGTGTGCAACGTGACAAAAAACACATACCAGACCTGGGTTCAAATACTATTTGAAATCATTTCAAACTACGTTATTTGTGCTTGATGAGCTGACAGTACCTGGAGTAATGGACCAATAGAGTAGTCACAAAAGTGCAAACCCTGGCCATCTGGCACCACAGGCAGGCTATAGCAAACGCTCAAAGTATTTTGAAAGACTTCGAATAGTATTTGAACCCAGGTCTGCATCAAACTGGATCTGCTGGAGACTGCAGAGCGGTTGAGACATTTCCCATAATTCCATATGTCAATATTGTGTGCCTTGGTAGTAAGCCTAGGACTTGGTTTGGTTGTACGATTGGGCACTGGTTCTATTCCATTGAGCTGGATATTTCACAGAGGTAACCAAAGGTTCAATAATGTGTCAGGAGTACAGTGATGGTGGTGTGCCTACACGGAAGTGAACCATCAAGCTCTTGTCCTATAACAACACGAGTTGAAGAAGTGATTTCCTGGTGCCACATCAACACATTGTGGAATGTCCAAAAATAAGAAAGTGGAGAATCATGGGAAAAAAATTCCCTGCAACAATTCAGCTCATTTCTAGAGTAAAAACAATCCAGCAACAACTGTAGTTCAGCTAAAGTACATTTCATTACATTCTCCTCTGCTTCCCCAGCAGAAGGAAGTCAGACACAGCAATGGGGCGAGATGGCTGAAGAACCTGGTCATTACTTACAGTAACAAGGTGTGTTGCTTAACGTCTTCTCTGCTTCCCTCACGCTATGCTGTCTGTATCAGTCAGTCAGTCCATGGAGAGGGAGGCACCACCCACAGACCAGGCCCAGAACAATGCACCTGGAAGCTCTGAACACAGTAGAGCAGCTGGGAAGTGCAGATGTCAACACACAACTGAGCCTGCGAGCTGTGTGTGTCTATGTGTGTGTGTGTGTGTGTCTATGTGTGTGGGTGTGTGTGAGTGAGTGCGAGTGTTCCTGCTCCCATGCGTGCATGTCTGTGTGCATGCATGCGTGTGTGTGTACATGTGTGAACTGTACGTGTGTGTGTGTGTGTCGGTGGCCTCACAGCTTCATTAGAGAGGAGACCTTATCAGCTCTTTCATTTCCATAAGGTTCATGTACAAACATCACTTATGCTCATATTCTAGGTTGCGTTGGAAGAGCAAATAATCAGGGTTAATGTTTTACAGATGTTTTGGGTGTTTTTAAGTTGATACTAAAGCCCCCAAGCAGCTTCAATTCTCATATGAAAATCCATCGGTGTGTGTGTTCCCGCTCCCACCCGTGTGTGTCTAGAACCAGACTGAACTGTCATGAATTAAGGGGTAATATTTTACAACCCTGGCTATGAGATGAGTTATGTTCCCTGCTCAGCCTAGTCACAGACTAATCACAGAGAGGGACAGAAACAGGTGCAACACGATCCACTGAACAACAATTTCACAGACAAGGTGTCTTCGAATCCTCCATTACATATCACAATATGGCTGTGATATGATCTTTTGCCAATAATTGGTCTTTTGACCATTGAAATCAGATCTTTTGCCCATAATTGCCTAAGTGACAGTACTACCATGTAAAGTTGAGGCCTCACATCATAGTAAGAAGACAAGACGTTCATTTCTTTGCCCAAAGATTCCACCATCCGCCTAACTGAATCCTGTTGCATGTTCACCACAAACATCCACCATTGGGTTTAACATTTAATATCAACCATGGGTGACAGCTTAATGAAGATTGGTGGAACACCGCAGCGAGGAATTTGCAAAGCCCGGCTCTTAGGCAATAGGAAATGAAACGTATGGGGTTTCGATGGCTGGCAGATTCTGATTATTCGTGTGGTCTCGGGCTCCCAATCCTGTGGATGGCTTTTCATATTTAATAGTAGCAAATGCCAACGTATGGTCACACCAGGAAATGTGTTTAAGGTGGAACATCCACCAAACATTCATCTAGAAGTGTCAACGTTCGCCGGTACTTTAGCACAAGTTGGTTGTGATATAGAAAGCTGGGACCACTCCTATTGTGAAACAAGCTTCATTTAATCAAATGAATTATAATGCATACATAAACAGCGTACCATGTGTCGTAGTAATTAGGGATGCATGATATATCGGTGAACATATCGGAATCGGCCGATATTAGCTAAAAATTCCAACATCGGTATCGGCCCGATGTCTAGTTTAACGCCGATGTTAAAAACCGATGTCAATGCTACCGTGCATCCCTATATGATGTAGGTATATGATGTAGCGACGCCCCGTAAGATTTTGCATTACACGTGCAACACAGCATTCCTAACCCAGCCCACAATGTCTTCTGTGTGGATCGAACAGTCAACAAGTCGAGGAGTAAGAACATTTCAGCGAGACAACTCAAAGGCGAAATCCATTAAAGCCAAGATAATGGATTTCATTGCCCTTGACAATCAACCGTTCTCTATCGTGGGTGATGTTCTCTTTCGCCGACTGATCGTGCGGCGGTACACACTACCAAGTGCACTATTTTTCAGATGTTGCCCTACCAGAGTTACACAGTAATAGCGTCATTGCTATTAGCTTCACAACATACTATGGAACGCCGTTTGGGTCTTTGCGTGTCAAAAAAGATACAGTAGCACTGTCAAAGCTGTATAAAAAAGTCTGCAAACAAGCAAACACAGGCCATGAACGATGTGTTGACAATACCGCGTTAGTAATAAAGCATAATTTGTTCGACCGCAACTTCTGGGATAGCTAGCTTTAGCTTGGTACCTAGCTAGCACCAATACAACCAGCCTGAAAACAATGACCAGTAGAAACTGCAGTCATTTTCGTTATTCTTAGCAATGATTTAGGAATCCTTGTGAGTAAGTATTAGCTAGGTTGCCACTTGTTGTTCGCCTATTGAAATTGAACTTCAGTTCATGAAAATAAATAGCTAGCCAGCTACTTAACCCTGTTGCCCAAAGCTAATGTTATAAGCAGCCAGCTAGCTTCATCTGGCTAGTGACGCTCGACCGGACCATTTATGTGTTGTGAAGCTAGCCACAATAAGGATTAGGCACAATAGTGGAATTTGCGGTTTGCCTTCAAAATAAAAGAATATCATTGACCGTGATGCAAATGAATACAAATAGTATAATTATGCCATACTTTTATTTTGAAGGCTAACCGCAAAGTCCACTATTGTGGCTAATCCTTATTGTGGCTAGCTTCACATAGATGGGTCCGACCACCATTAATCAAATAAGAACTGTCTTATAAATTAGGGTTATTTCAGATGATGACACCTAGCTATATAGTTAGCTAGCTAACTATAGCTATTGAAAAAGATTATGTCGTTTTGCTATGTTTTTGGGAAGAACATTGTTTGCATCCATTTTTTATGACCAGCACTGTAGGTGCGCGAGACTTTACCAGCATCATAGCATACGTATCGATGAATCATTGTGACAAATGAAATACGAGTGATAGTGTAATCAATGTGTAATAACTATGTAAAAAATGTATGAAAATTATTATTATGTGACGTGCAGTCATATTCAGGTCCTGATTGGTCAAATAGTGTTATCTGACACATCAAATAGTGTTTTTTGACACGCAAAGACCCAAACGGCGTTCCATAGAAATCCTGGTTGAGAATGAAGCGACTGAACAAATGAACAATGAAACAGCACAGCAAGTAAGTGAAAGAAATAGGTTTTGATTATGTTTTACTGGTAATGGGGACATACGTAAATGCCCCAAAAATAACTTTTAGGTCAGTGTGGTGTGTGTAACCGTTATTTAACTAGGCAAGTCAGTTAGGAGCAAATTCTTATTTACAATGACGGCCCGGACGACGCTGGGCCAATTGTGCGCCACCCTATGGGACTCCCAATCACGGCCAGATGTAATACAGCCTGGATTCGAACCAGGGACTGTAGTGACACCTCTTGCACTGAGCTGCAGTGCCTTAGACCACTGCGTCCATGTGTGTGTGTTAACTATTTAACTGTGCTAGAATGCTTAAAAGGCCCCAAAAATGTTAAATATTGGTTATTGGTATTGGGGTTTTTTGGCAAGGAAAATATTAGATATCGGTATCGGCCAAAAATGTCATATCTGTGCATCACTATTAGTAATTGCAGTTTAATTGCCAAAGTCTATAGAGCGGTTGAATTGAGCAATAAGGCCCAAGAAGGTGAGGTATATGGCTAATATACCACGGCTAAATTCTTACGTACAACGCAACGCAGAGTGCCTGGATACAGCCCTGGCCATATATCACAAACCCCTGAGGTGCCTTATTGCTATTATAAACTGGTTACCAACGTAATTAGAGCAGTAAAAATAAATGTTTTGTCATACCCGTGGTATACGGTCTGATATACCACGGCTGTCATCCAATCAGCACTCAAGGCTCGAAGCACCCAGTTTATAAGGGGCTGAATCAACTGTTCATTCAGGTCGTAGGCAATGTCCTCTACTGCAGTTGTATAACACATTCATAAGTGCTTATCAGACAATACCCATTATCATTGAAATAAATCAGTTGATAAAGAATAGATACAGCCAAGATAAGGGTAACATCATACAAATGATTAAGTACAAATAAAAACAATCCAAATTATTCTCGACAAATTCCTAGTAGTATATTGAAAACACGTCAATTTCACACACCATTGCATCATAATACTTATGTATCCATTTTCACTAACAATCTACAGTATTTACCGTGGATATGTGAGAGAGCACCTCAGTTATTTTAATGGTTAGATAGATTTCCCCCCCAAAAAACACTGAAATTGGCCATTATCCGATAATTACTTAATAACAATTTGGCAGTACTAATTCAGCAACTCAACAGCACTGAAAACTCTGTGTTAATGTAAGGATGGAGTGGGCGAAGTGGTCCGATAACACACACACCTATGTGCACAGTGCACATGCATGAGCGTACGCACAACCACACACACACCCACCACACACACACACACGCAAACACTCACACACACTCAGTCACTCTAGCTCAATGTAAACTGTTGAGGCAATTTAAAGAAGCCTTGGCGGCCTGTTAATGGTTTGTCACAGTCTAACGGGTTTAGATCACTCACAATGGAGTGGGGGGCGCTAAGCCCCATAGCTCACGGTTAATTGTTCAGAACCTGATTCTCTGAGAGTTGCTGTCTGTCTGAGGAGGGGCCCATTAGAGCCGTCCTGCGGCCGTGACAAAGGCCATTGCCTGACTTTATGAGGACAGAGCTGCTGTTGCTACAGCGGTCAACAAGCAGGGAGATGAGGGACATTCAGGACTGCTAGGAGAATAATACATTGTGATCCGGCGACATCAGGATTAACAGGCCACGGCAAATGACTCGAATGTGCATCGGACACAAATGGGCCAAGTAGCTGACTAATAAGACTACTAAACAAGCTATCAAATGAATAAGGCCTTAGAGAAACAATAATAATATATAATCTCAATAGCAAAAAAAATGTCAGTCTGAAAGAGCCCTCTAATGACGCAGTCATGCCTGAAAAGCTTTGCTGAATGGCTACATGTTCAGGAACTTGACCCAGAATATGTTTGACAATTTCCTTTTAATTAGACCTTGTAGACAAGACTAATTTCAACTGCCATCCAGAGAGCTACATTAATTACTGTGACAAAGTCCATTCTAGGCGACGATGAATCACAGCAGCATGTTTGGGGGAACAACAGGCTCCATTCAGAATAACTGATAAAACACAGTCACACGAAATGTAAGCTACAGTAAGTCTTAAAAAAACTCCCACTGAATTTAAATGATTTACTAACCCCGCCTCAATCTCTGACCCCCAAACCCCTGGTTTCTGTCTCTGGGTCTCTCTCTAGGTCTCGCTTTGTATCTCTCTCTCTTTAATACCACAGTTTATCTCTCTCTCTAGGTCTCGCTTTGTATCTCTCTCTCTTTAATACCACAGTTTCTCTCTCTCTCTCTCTCTCTCTCTCTCTCTCTCTCTCTCTCTCTCTCACTCACTCACTCACTCACTCTCTCACTCACTCACTCACTCACTCACTCACTCACTCACTCACTCACTCACTCACTCACTCACTCACTCACTCACTCACTCACTCACTCACTCACTCACTCACTCACTCACTCACTCACTCACTCACTCACTCACTCACTCACTCACTCACTCACACATTCCCTCTGTCCCTCATGGGTCCACTCTGGTCTCTCCTGCTGGGTGATTCACAGATGGTCTGGGCTCGGCTGGAGCAGGGCAGGCAGGCGGCCCGTTCCACGGACACGCTGCTCACAACAGAGGCAGGCAGGTCATTTATTCTGCAAAATGACTGTGTCATCTGTCAGCCTTTATAAACAAGTGTTTGTGAGTTATGGGCAATTTAGCTAATCACAACAGTGAGGGATGTGCCAAAGACCAAGAGGCCTCACAGAAGTGACAGCACGTCGGGTTGCGGCTGAGCGCTAAGCCACACCTAAGGCGGATCCACGTGACATACAGTTGAAGTCGGAGGTTTACATACACTTAGGTTGGAGTCATTAAAACTTGTTTTTCAACCACTCCCCAAATTTCTTGTTAACAAACTCTAGTTTTGGCAAGTCGGTTAGGACATCTACTTTGTGCATGACACAAGTCATTTTTACAACAATTGTTTACAGACAGATTATTTCACTAATAATTCACTGTATCACAATTCCAGTGGGTCAGAAGTTTACATACACTAAATTGACTGTGCCTTTAAACAGCTTGGAACATTCCAGAAGATGATGTCATGGCTTTAGAAGCTTCCGATACGCTAACTGACATCATTTGAGTCAATTGGAGGTGTACCTGTGGATGTATTTCAAGGCCCACCATCAAACTCAGTGCCTCTTTGCTTGACATCATGAGTAAAACAAAAGAAATCAGCCAAGACCTCAGAAAAAAATGTGTAGACCTTCACAAGTCTGGTTCATCCTTGGGAGCAATTTCCAAACGCCTGAAGGTACCACGTTCATCTGTGGTACAAGCCCAGAACAACAGCAAAGGACCTTGTGAAGATGCTGGAGGAAACAGATACAAAAGTATATATATCCACAGTAAAACGAGTCCTATATTGACATAACCTGTAAGGCTGCACAGCTAGGAAGAAGCCACTGCACCAAAACCGCCATAAAAAAGCCAGACTACGGTTTTCAACTGTACATGGGGACAAAGATCACACTTTTTGTAGAAATGTCCTCTGGTCTGATGAAACAAAAATAGAACTGTTTGACCATAATGACCATCGTTATGTTTGGAGGAAAAAGGGGATGCTTGCAAGCCGAGGAACACCATCCCAACCGTGAAGCACGGGGGTGTGCGCATCATGTTGTAGGGGTGCTTTGCTGCAGGAGGCACTGGTGCACTTCATGCAGGAGGGGCTGGTGCACTTCACAAAATAGATGGCATCATGAGAGAGGAAAATTATGTGGATATATTGAAGCAACATCTCAAGACATCAGTCAGGAAGTTAAAGCTTGGTCGCAAATGGATCTTCCAAATGGACAATGACCCCAAGCATACTTCCAAAGTTGTGACAAAATGGCTTAAGGATAACAAAGTCAAAGTATTGGAGTATCCTATAGAAAATGTGTGGGCAGAACTGAAAAAGCGTGTGCGAGCAAGGAGGCCTACAAACCTGACTCAGTTACCCAGCTCTGTCAGGAGGAATGGGCCAAAATTCACCCAACTTATTGTGGGAAGCTTGTGGAAGGCTACCCGAAACGTTTGACCTAAGTTAAACAATTTAAAGGCAATGCTACCAAATACTAATTGAGTGTATGTAAACTTCTGACCCACTGGGAATGTGTTGAAAGAAATAAAAACTTAAATAAATAATTCTCTCTACTATTATTCTGACATTTCACATTCTTAAAATAAAGTGATGATCCTAACTGACCTAAGACAGGGAATTGTTACTAGAATTAAATGTCAGGAATTGCGAAAAACTTCCGACTTCAACTGTATGTGACCTTCTGCCTCTATACTAATGACAACACGGGCTATTTTCTGACAACCAAGAGGTTGATTTCCAGTGTGAGAAGGGAGCATTGTAGGACAACTAGGATAATTAGATACTTACAGCATACCATTTAAAAATGTCCAACTTGATTTACCCTAACGAAAAATGTATAACCCCTTATGTTTTTTACTTGAATTATAATCCACATAACACTTCACATTCCATGTTCCTGTAGGATTATTTTCTTGCTGTAGCAAACTGGCTCAAATGAAGATCCTGCATCTGTACAGAGCTGGCAGGTCAGCCAATAGCACACAATTCCACAGGCACTGGCTTTTTGTTCTCTGAGAGAATTGTTAGAGCATGTGTCTGTGTATACTGTATGTATGTGTGTGTCCTTGTGTGTGCTTGTGCATGCACAATGTATGAGTAGAGAAGAGCTCTGCTACAGTATCCTATGTGTCAACACAATGTGGACAGGCCTGAAGGCCCACATTCAACAAGTTCTCCCATGTACATATCCTATCACAACAGATCATTGGCCTCTGGTTCAGTAATCAGTAAAGAGGGCTCAAGTCACAAACATATAGACAGTACTCACATGCAGTCACAAACACAGATACGCACACACACACATCTTTAATCTAAGATAGCAGACGTTTTACGGACTCCTGACCAATATTCAGTGTTTTTTTCCGCTGACTTTTTATTTGTACATAATGTCTCCGACATAATTTCCTATGACTGAAAACCGCTTCTGGAGATCAGAACAGCGATCACTAACCTTGATTTGGATGACCATTTCTACTTCAACGAGTCGGCAGCCCTGGACGTTCTGCTTACTCCGGCCCTAATGCCCAGGACTCGAAAGACTGAATATACCAAACATTAGGAACACTTTCCTAATATTGAGTTACTTTCCTCAATTGGTCGAGGCATGGAATATACAAGGTGTCGAAAGCGTTCCACAGGGATGCTGGTCCATGTTGACTCCAATGCTTCCCACAGTTGTGTCAAGTTGGCTGGATGTGCTTTGGGTGGTGAACCATTCTTCATACGGGAAACTGTTGAGCATGAAAAACCCGGCAGCGTTGCAGTTCTTGACACAAACCGGTGCGCCTGGCACCTACTACCGTACCCCGTTCAAAGGCACTGAAACCTTTTTGTCTTGCCCATTCACCCTCTGAAAGGCACACATACACAATCCATGTCTCAATTGTCTCAAGGCGTAAAAACCCTTCTTTAACCTGTATCCTCCCCTTCATCTACACTGATTGAAGTGCATTTAACAAGTGACATCAGTAAGGGATCAAATCTTTCTCCTGGATTCACCTGGTCAGTCTGTGTCAAAAGATGAAGCCGGAGGGGATGGATGCCATTTTACTGGCTCTTAACCAACCGTGCTATTTTGTTAGTTTTTTCGCATCGTTTGTAACTCATTTTGTACATAATGTTGCTGCTACCGTCTCTTATGACCGAAAATAGCTTCTGGACATCAGGACAGCGATTACACACCTCGATTTCGACAAATAATTTTCTTTAATGAGTCGGACGGGAAGGATATACTCCAAACACCAAAACAGGCCCTCATCCCGGTCATTTGCTGGAGAAAGAAACTGAGATTTCGCGGGAAAGAGATCGGGGTGGCTTGTGAGGATCAGGTGATGAGTGGCTAATCTGACTTTGCCACGCATGGCCAACGTTCAATCGCTGGAAAATAAATGGGACGAACTGAAAGCACGTATAGCCTACCAACAGGACATTAAAAACTGTAATATCTTATGTTTCACGAGTCGTAGCTGAACGACAACAATAATAACATACAGCTGGCGGGTTATACACTCTATCGGCCTGATAGAACAGCAGCCTCTAGTAAGACAAGGAGGAGCGGGCTACAGTGGGGCAAAAAAGTATTTAGTCAGCCACCAATTGTGCAAGTTCTCCCACTTAAAAAGATGAGAGAGGCCTGTAATTTTCATCATAGGTACACTTCAACTATGACAGACAAAATTAGTTTTTTTTTTCTCCAGAAAATCACATTGTAGGATTTTTAATGAATTTATTTGCAAATTATGGTGGAAAATAAGATCACACTCTCCGCAGCCGATGTGAGTAAGAACTTTAAACAGGTCAACATTCACAAGCCCGCAGGGCCAGACGGATTACCAGGACGTGTACTCCGAGCATGCGCTGACCAACTGGCAAGTGTCTTCACTGACATTTTCAACCTCTCCCTGTCTGAGTCTGTAATACCAACGTGTTTCAAGCAGACCACCATAGTCCCTGTGCCCAAGAACACTAAGGTAACTTGCCTAAATGACTACCGACCCGTAGCACTCACGTCTGTAGCCATGAAATGCTTTGAAAGTCTGGTCATGGCTCACATCAACATCATTAGCCCAGAAACACTAGAGTCACCCTAATTTGCATACCGCCCCAACAGATCCACAGATGATGAAATCTCTATTGCACTCCACACTGCCCTTTCACACCTGGACAAAAGGAACACCTATGTGAGAATGCTATTCATTGACTACAGCTCAGCGTTCAACACCATAGTGCCCTCAAAGCTCATCACTAAGCTAAGGACCCTGGGACTAAACACCTCCCTCTGCAACTGGATCCTGGACTTCCTGACAGGCCGCCCCCAGGTGGTAAGGGTAGGTAACAACACATCCCCCACACTGACCATCAACACAGGGGCCCCTCAGGTGTGCGTGCTTAGTCCCCTCCTGTACACCTTGTTCACCCACGACTGTGTGGCAGCACCTGACTCCAACACCATCATTAAGTTTGCTAACGACACAACAGTGGTAGGCCTGACCACCGACACCGATGAGACAGCTGATAGGGAGGAGGTCAGTGGGGTGGCAGTGTGGTGCCAGGACAACAACCTCTCCCTCATCGTGATCAAGACAAAGGAGCTGATCGTGGACTACAGGAAACGGAGGGCCGAGCATTCCCCCATCCACATCGACGGGGCTGTAGTGAAGCAGGTTGAGAGCTTCAAGTTCCTCGTGTCCACATAACTAAAAAATGAACATGACAAATATGATGACTTGCAACTCGACTTTGACTTTAACACCAATGACTCGTGACTTGACTTGGACTTGAGCCTTATGACTCGACCTGACTTGATATCCTCCCCAAGCCCAAATATGAAAAATTATGCTATTAAAAAAAGTGTGCAGCGCATCAACTCTTCATTTAACGGATTACAGTTTGAATCGGACAGCAGCCAATCAAATTGTGCCAGCTGAGAAAAATTCAGATGAAGCCCTTGGAAAGATGAAACCCAAAATGATTATTTTCAGATATAAAGACGACGCTGTATCAACAAAAAACGGATTGCAACTTGCAAAACATGCGGGAACAAAATTACAGACGGAGGCGCAACAATTTCCAACTTTGTTCGACATTTGAAGCTGCACAAAGAACGGTAAGTCGTGGCTAATATAGCCGACACCTATATATTTTTATTACTTTACTAGTGTATAATGTAGGCTAACGTAACGTTAAATCAATGAGCTTCCACACAGTCAGTCAGTGCGGGAACGTGATCATTGCACCCAAGATTGAGCTACAACTGGCTAGGCAGTTGGGTAGCCTAAATCCTGCCGGATGTTACTGCTGTTCCTGAAACCATTGACATACGTTAGCCTACTGTAACCACACAGTGTGTGTGTATGTGTGTTACGTTTGGGCGATTGTGTACAAGCCTACATCGCCCTATTGTGCCCCATAGCGATCCTCGATAGTCAACACTATTACCCATGTATTTCCATGGAAATATAACGTTTATTTGAAAAGTAATAAATATCTAGATATTTTTTTGAAGAATTCATGATTTGCGTAAATGTAATATACTATTACTCTTGTTAAAAATATGAAATGGTATTACATTTGGTAAAGAGCACATTATGACTTCTTTAGGACTCGAAACTCTTGAGGACTTGAGACTTGAATTGATACTTGACGGTCTTTACTTGAGACTTGACTCGTACTTGACTGTCTTGACTTGGGACTTGACTTGGGACTTGGGTGCTAAGACTTGAGACTTACTTGTGACTTGTAAAACAATGACTTGGTCACACCTCTGGTCCACACACACCAACACAGTCGTGAAGAAGCCACAACAATGCCTCTTCCCCCTCAGGAGGGTGAATAGGTTTGGCATGGGCCCTCAGCTCCTCCAAAAGTTCTACAGCTGCACCATTGAGAGCCTCTTGACTGGCTACATCACCGCTTGGTATGGCAACTGTTTGGCATCCGAACAGAAGGTGCTACAGAGGGTAGTGCGTACGGCTCAGTGCATCACTGCTCTCAATGGTGCAGCTGTAGAACTTTTGGAGGAGCTGAGGGCCCATGAAAAATCCAGTACCTCTATACCAGGTGGTGTCAGAGGAAGGCCCTAAAATTGTCAAACACTCCAGCCACCCAAGTCATAGACTGTTCTCTATGCTACCACACGCCAAATGGTACCGATGCAAGTCTTGAATCAACAGGACCCTGAACAGCTTCTACCCCCACAAGCCATTATACTGCTAAATAGTTAACCAAATAGCTACTATCTGCATTGATCCTTTTGGCACACTCTTTTGACACGTCACATACGCTGCTGCTGCTGTTCATTGTCTATGCTGTTGCCTAGTCACTTTACCCCTACCTACAGTGCCTTCAGAGAGTATTCATACCCCTTGACTTATTCCACATTTTGTTGTTACAGACTGAATTCAAAATGTATTAAATATATATTTTTCCTCACCTGTCACACACAATACCCCATACTGACAAAGTAAAAACACGTTTTTTGAAATGTTTGCAAATGTATTGAAAATGAAATACAGAAATATCTCAATAATATATTTAAGATTTTCATAACCCTGAGTCAATGTTAGAATCCCATTTGGCAACGATTATAGCTGTGAGTCTCTAAGAGCTTTGCACACCTGGATTGTACAATTGTTGGACATTATTCTTTCAAATGTTCTTCAAGGTCTGTCAAGTTGGTTGTTGATCATTGCTAGACAGCCATTTTCAAGCCGATTTAAATCAAAACTGTAACTAGGCCACTCAGGAATGTCGTCTTACTTAAGCAACTCCAATGTATATTTGGCCTTGTATTTTTGGTTATTGTTCTGCTGAAAGGTGAATTTGTCTCCCAGTGTCTATTGGAAAGCAGACTGAACAAGGTTTTCCTCTAGGATTTTCCCTGTGCTTAGTTCTATTCCGTTTCTTTTTATCCCAAAAACTCCTTAGTATATGCCGATGACAAGCATACCCATAACATGATGCAGCCACCACCATGTGTGAAAATCTGAACAGTGGTACTCAGTGATGTGTTGTGTTGGATTTTCCCCAAACATAACGCTTTGTATTCAGGACATAAAGTTCCTTTCTTTGCCACATTTTTTGCAGTATTACTTTAGTGCCTTATTGCAAACAGGATGCATGTTTTGGAATATTGTTTATTCTGTACAGGCTTCCTTCTTTTCACTCTGTCATTCGGGTTAGTATTGTGGAGTAACTACAATGTTGTTGATCCATTCTCAGTTTTCTCCTATCACAGCCATTAAACACTGTAACTGTTTTAAAGTCACCATTGGGCTCATTGTGTAATCCTTGAGCGGTTTCCTCCCTCTCCGGCAACTAAGTTAGGAAGGACGCCTGTATCTTTGTAATGACTCGGTGTATTGATACACCATCTAAAGTGTAATTAATAACTTCACCATGCTCAAAGGGATATTCAATGTCTGCTTTTTTATTTGTACCCATCTACCGATAGGGGCCTTTCTTTGCGAGGCATTGGAAAACCTACCTGGACTTTGTAGTTGAATCTGTGTTTGAAATTCATTGCTTGACTGAGGGACCTTGCAGATAATTGTATCTGTGGGGTACAAAGATTAGGTAGTCATTAAAAAATCATGTTAACACTATTGTTAAACTATTGTTTAACACTTTTATTGAGTCCATGCAACTTATTATGTGACTTGTTAAGCAAAGTGTTAGTCCTGAACTTATTTAGGGTTGCCATAAAGGGGTTGAATACTTATTGACTGAAGACATTTCAGATTTAAATTTTTAAAGGGGAATTTCACCCTGGCTCTGCCACGGCATATAGTCATTTCTATATTAACATTACATTTTTGTCATAAACATCAACATTATCCAAACCACAAGCTAAAACAAGCGCATTTTCATTTCACTGGTGGAATCAGGAAGTTTTGACTTCCTGTGTATTTGTCTGCTCATAGTGAACCACAAAGTCCAGCATTCATAGCGAACACAGATACCGCCCAGCTAGGTAGATGGGGCATGCCCACAGACTTGGTTCATGGCGTTGTTTACTTCAAACGTCCAACACACAGTAATCTCAGAACTTCTCTAGGCAACTTTTTTTGAAAAAGCTTGTGTTTCACTAACATTTGTCATCAGGCCCATGTGGTGTTCTGTCTTGCTGTGCTAATTACAAACAAGTGCGAAAATAAGTTATTTTTCACTGTTCTACCTTCCAGACAGTTACCCAAATTCTGCCAGTGTTTTCTAGCTATCAATAATGATGCTTACGGTGACCGAAGATGATCAGAGGGACTTTCAAGCTGAATCCATTTAGACGACAGCTTCATTTGATTTTATTAGGATTTTATTAGGATCTCTTTTAGTCCTCATTTGGACTAATCTTCCAAGAGCCCTAAACATTCAAATTCAATTTATAATACGATCACATTTTCACATATAACACAGTGTTACAAACAAAAAACATAATACACTGCCATATTGACCAGGTAAATACTCTAGCAGTCTGAAAAGATAGATTGATTCCTTCATCTACCATAGTCCTGCACAACCTTCCAATGTATTTGTATTTTTTATTTTTTTATTTAACCTTTATTTAACTAGGCAAGTCAGTTAAGAATACATTCTTATTTACAATGATGGCCTACCCTGGCCAAACCCGGTTGACGCTGGGCCAATTGTGCGCCGCCCTATGGGGTTCCCGATTACAGCCGGTTGTGAAACAGCCCAGGATCGAACCCGGATCTGTATTGACGCCTCTATGCCACTGCGCCACCATTTATTTTTAAATGGTTCTAAAGTATTGTTTGAATTTATATATTGAAAGGTTTCTGGTTTGCTCAGATAAATTATTACATTTCTTTATTACTCTGAATCGAAATGTTATTTAGCCTTGTAACGGCAGCCTTCCTCCTCTTCACGAGAGGAGAAGGTGTAGCAGGGATCGGACTAACACGCAGCGTAGCCAGTGCTCAACATGTTTAATAAAACGAAACTGTGAACACTTACAACAATACAAAATAACAAATGTGGCAAACCGATACAGCCCTATCTGGTGCAGAGAAAACACAAAGACAGGAAACAACCACCCACAATCCCCAACACAAAACAAGCCACCTAAATATGATTCCCAATCAGAGACAACACAAAACACCTGCTTCTGATTGGGAACCATATTAGGCCAAACATAGAAACAGACAAACTAGACACACAACATAGAATGCCCACCCAGCTCACGTCCTGACCAACACTAAAACAAGCAAAACACACAAGAACTATGGTCAGAACGTGACAGTACCCCCCTCCTGAGGTGCGGACTCCGAACGCACCCCCTAAAACTCTAGGGGAGGGTCTGGGTGGGCATCTGTCCGCGGTGGCGGCTCCGGCACTGGACGAGGACACCACTCCACCATTGTCTTTGTCCCCCTCCTTAGCGTTCTTTGAGTGGCGACCCTCGCCGCCGACCTTGGCCTAGGAACCCTCACAAAGGGCCCCATCAGACTGAGGAGACAGCTCCGAACCGAGAGGTAGCTTAGGACAGAGAGGTAGCTCAGGACAGAGAGGTAGCTCAGGACAGAGAGGTAGCTCAGGACAGAGAGGTAGCTCAGGACAGAGAGGTAGCTCAGGACAGAGAGGTAGCTCAGGACAGAGAGGTAGCTCCGGACTGAATGGCAGCTCCGGACTGGAGGGCAGCTCATGACCGGAGGGCAGCTCATGACCGGAGGGCAGCTCATGACCGGAGGGCAGCTCATGACCGGAGGGCAGCTCATGACCGGAGGGCAGCTCATGACCGGAAGGCAGCTCATGACCGGAAGGCAGCTCATGACCGGAAGGCAGCTCATGACCGGAAGGCAGCTCATGACCGGAAGGCAGCTCATGACCGGAAGGCAGCTCATGACCGGAGGGCAGCTCATGACCGGAGGGCAGCTCATGACTGGAGGGCAGCTCATGACTGGCGGGCAGCTCCTGACTGGCTGGCGGCTCTGGCAGCTCCTGACTAGCTGGCGGCTCTGGCAGCTCCTGACTGGCTGGCGGCTCTGGCAGCTCCTGACTAGCTGGCGGCTCTGGCGGCTCCTGACTAGTGTGCGGCTCTGGCGGCTCCTGACTGGCGGGCGGCTCTGGCGGCTCCTGACTGGCGGGCGGCTCTGACGGCTCGGGACAGACGGACGGCTCAGATGGCGCTGGGCAGGGAGGCAGCTCAGATGGCGCTGTGCAGGCAGGCAGCTCAGATGGCGCTGAGCAGGTAGGCAGCTCAAATGGCGCTGGGCAGGCAGGCAGCTCAGATGGCGCTGGGCAGGCAGGCAGCTCAGATGGCGCTGGGCAGACGGGCAGCTCAGACTGCGCTGGGCAGACAGACAACTCTGACCTGCTGAGGCGCACAGTAGGCCTGGTGCGTGGTGCCGGAACTGGTGGTACCGGACTGGAGACACGCACCACTAGGCGAGTGCGGGGAGCAGTAACAGGGCATACTGGACTCTCAAGGCGCACTATAGGCCTGGTGCGTGGTACCGGCACTGATGGTACCGGGCTGAGGGCACGCACCTCAGGACGAGTGCGGGGAGAAGGAACAGTGCGTACAGGGCTCTGGAGACGCACAGGAGGCTTGGTGAGTGGTGCCGGAACTGCTGGTACTGGGCTGGAGACACGCACCACAGGGAGAGTGCGTGGAGGAGGAACAGAGTTCTGGAGACGCACAGGAAGCCTGGTGCGTAGTGTTGGCACCGATGGTACTGGGCTGAGGGCACGCACCTCAAGGCGAGTGCGGGGTGCTGGAACTGGAGGCCTGGTACGTGGCGCCGGCACCGGAGAGCTGGTGCATGGGGCTGCCACAGGAGAGCTGGTGCGCTGAGCTGGCACAGGATGTGCAAGGCTAGGGAGGCGCACAGGAGGCCTGGTGCGTGAGGCTGGCACAGTCTTCACCAGACGGCTAGCCCGCACCTCAGGACGAGTATGGAGAGCTGACTCAGGTGACATCAAATCCCCGACACGCTCCGTCGGGCGGATGTCGTGCCTCATGCACCAAACCAGCAAATCCCTCATTTCTCTCTCCTCCAATTTCCCCATTAGATCCTTCACAGTCTCTACTTCGCTCACCTCCAATACCGCCCTCACCGGCTCTGGTTCCATCCTTGGCTCCTTACGGTTAGCAGGGGGAGTTGGCTCAAGTCTCCTACTTGACCCAGCTACACTCCCCTTTAACCCCCCCCCAATACATTTTTGGGGGAGCCTCTCGGGCTTCCAGCCGCTCTGCCTTGCTAGCGCCTCATAATGCCGCCTCTCTGCTTTTGCTGCCTCCAGCTCTGCTTTGGGGCGGCGACATTCCTCTGGCTCTGCCCAGGGTCCTTTTCCGTCCAGCTCATCCTTCCATGTCCACTCCTGAACTCGCTGCTGCCCGTTACTACGCTGCTTGGTCCGAGTTTGGTGGGTGGTTCTGTAACGGCAGCCTTCCTCCTCTTCACGAGAAGAGAAGGTGTAGCAGGGATCGGACCAACACGCAGCGTAGCCAGTGCTCAACATGTTTAATAAAACGAAACTGTGAACACTTACAACAATACAAAATAACAAATGTGGCAAACCGATACAGCCCTATCTGGTGCAGAGAAAACACAAAGACAGGAAACAACCACCCACAATCCCCAACACAAAACAAGCCACCTAAATATGATTCCCAATCAGAGACAACACAAAACACCTGCTTCTGATTGGGAACCATATTAGGCCAAACATAGAAACAGACAAACTAGACACACAACATAGAATGCCCACCCAGCTCACGTCCTGACCAACACTAAAACAAGCAAAACACACAAGAACTATGGTCAGAACGTGACAAGCCTATTTCTCTTTTCTGTCGGGATAACACATAGATTGTGGACAATCTGTTCCTAGTATTGACTGAACGTCTGTCTCTTACCAACTGAATACTGTTGTGAATGGAGTTTGGCCGTGTTAAATGGTGTACATTGTGAAATAAAATAGGCATGTTTTTTTTTCAGTTATCTTATTGATTAATGACCACCCAAGAGCATTGAGCATGACTACAACAGAAGGACCATGTCTCCACCTTAAAACAATCCTTGCTGTATTGTTCTGTTCAATCTGCAGCCTCCTAACTTCACTTGCTGATGCATCTCCCCAGACCACAGAACCTGACGTCCAATTAATGCTTGTGCTGTTTGTTTAAGAATCTTTCCCGGTAAATATTCTGATCATGCATGCAGTTAATTATATATATATTTTTTTACATAGATCAGCTATTTGAGACAACTATGATAAGCAGTTGTCTAGCTGCACCCCTAGTAGTTTGGTTTCTGCCACTTGCTCAATTTGTACTTCCTCAATACTTAATTGCATCATATATTGTGTTGGCCTTTTCCTGGTGGAACAGAGACCAACATAACCTTGGTTTTCTTGGCGTTCAAAACTAGTTTGTTATGGCAAACCCACTCCCTGATATTTCCCAGATCTACTTGTAGAGCTTGCTGTACTTGTTGAACCGATTGTCTTGCTGTATCAATTGTAGTATCATCAGCAAATATAGTAGCTTGAGTTTCAGATAACGCATAAGGAATGTCGCTGGAATATATGAAGTAAAGAAGTGGCCCAAGGCAGCTGCCCTGCGGTATTCCACAGTTTAACACGAGGGGAAGAAAACAACCCATTGATATAGGTGGACTTTTTCCTGTCAGTTAGATATGACTGTACCAAATTCAATGCTTAGACAATCATAGGCAAAAGTGCTAGACTATTGCACTCTTAATAGTTGGGGTCTTCATGTATACAGTTTGTTAAAATTTTAACACCAAATCCCCCCACACACACACGTTTGTGATAACATTAAAGTGATAACACTTTAATGTAAATAAATGTGCTATTAAAAAGGAAAAAGTCTTGAAATGTATCCATCCTATAAAATATGTACATTCATTCAATGTATTGTAATATCAGATCATATATTGCAATGTCATTTCAGCAACTATACTAACTGAAACTCGGCGGAGATACAATCTTCGGCAAAATCATTCGCAAGGAGATTCCTGCAAAAATATATTATTAAACCCATAATGCAATCATTTTATCAACATTATTTCATGATCCACTAAATCAAATGCTGCACTGAAATCTAAAAATAGTACACCCACAAACCTGGCATTATCCATAGCATTGAGCCACTGGTCTGTCATGTCAACCAATGCATTGGTAGTGGAATGTTTTTGTGATAAGCATGATGATTGGCTGTGATCAGATCATTCTTTTCCGTGTACTCCCATATTTGTTTACTCACAATACCCTCCAATATCTTACTGAGTGAACGTAGTAGACTGATTGGTCAACTATTGGCAAGAGTAATGGGTTCTTTGCTGTCTTTTGGGAATGGGCACAGTTTAGCATGCTTCCATACATTTCCCCTTTTCCAGTGACCAATTAAATATGTATTTCAGTGGAGTTGCAATCTGGGGAGCACCATAGCAAAGTAAAAAATAGTTCATAATTATCATAACCTGCAGATTTACCATTGGGTAATGACTTCAATAGGTTTAACACCTTCTCCACCCGTACCAATGGTAGACTAAAATAGCATTTTCTTTTGCTCATAACTTGATCATCAATCCATTGGACAATAGCTTGTTGGGATGAATGGGTATTTACATTATCTCTCAATTAATTTGTTTTCTTTGTAAAAAAAAATCTATAAATGATTGGCAGGTTTTGTAAATGTTCTCCCGTCAACCTCCACACTGGATGGACATGATGAGATAGATGTACCAAGTAAGCCCTTAACTGTATTCCATACCTATTTAAAATAATTTTTACAATCAATAAAAGCATTTTAGTAAAATAAAGTTTATTTTATTGCGATTTCATTTCACTGCATAATTACGTAGTGTTCAATAATTCTGTTCATCAATTAACGCTCATGATCTCCCTTCACAACAAGACGGAAGGTTCTCGATTAGAGATACCGTAACGTTAGCTGGACTAGCTATATTTGCTAAGTTAGCTGACATTACAGTCCTGTATTGAACTCTGAAAGCCATCAGCTAAATCATATAGATAGATATCTTTTGGCTACACACTGTCATTCAATTTAGCCTATAGACGTCCAGTACCAGCCAATCTTCTCCAATTGTCCAAACAGTTGGTGGTTAAGGTCTACGAGCCCTACACCAATTCCGGCAGTCTTATCCAGCTGACTGTTCACCGCAGACGGGACAAGACCATTCGCCACAAACACTGTGCTTCCACAGCACACCATTGCCAGCGTACCGAAGCCGGATAAAGGGCCATAAAATAAATATGGATCTTTTCGATCAAACCTCAAATCAATCGTCAAAATGTGTCTGCCTTTATGGATTCACAGAATATATACAGGGCTCTGTAGCATCAAACAGATGTTAGATATTCTGCTAATGCATATCCAAATCATGTTTATTTGTCTAAATCTCAAATACGGTGGAGTGTACAATATTTAATGCTAATTCAAAAATAACCGAATATTTAACAAGAATGTTATATGGTTAAAAATATACAGTGTGTCTCAGGTGTAGTAAAGTGTGGAGAACTGTCGCTACAGATTGTTACAACAGATAATGTGATTTCAACAAAGATTTTTGCTATCCTTTACTGGAATTTACAGGATACTGTAGGTACTGTTTGGTGTAGCACAGAGAATTTTTTGACCAACCTTAGCTTGGCGATCCTGCCTTGATTCATGGAAACGGGACTCTCAATGTCCATGTCCAGTTGCAGGGTGTCCGTTTAAATTGAGAAAATGCTCCATTATCAAAATAAATACTTTATTTCTCCATGAAGTAATCCAACATGTGTACGCCGCCATCTTGTCTATTTCAAGTCTTCTCTCGGTGATCGAGACAGGTGAGTGTCCACCCCAAGTGCTGCATGCCATGATGACAGACACCTGTCTCGGTCAATGAGAGATGACTTGAAATAGACAAGATGGCGGCATACACATTGTTGAATTACTTCATGGAGCAAAAGAATGTGTATTTACTCAATTCAAACTGACCACCTGCAACTCTACACAGACATTTTATGAGACTCCTGTTTCTAAGGTTGGTCAATCTTCGAATTTGTGTTGATGAGAGGAATCACTTGAAGCCACTGTGGCCGGGTCAGTTCTTTCAGTTTTGCGCTAAGGATTGTATTGTTAGTGTCTGCCTCCCTTTCAAAAAAGCCTGCCTTCGGGAAAGGACGGTGCCAGAGCACAAAGCACCACCCCACACGAGAAGTCTTTCAGCTTGTATATTTAGCAATGAATCCGCTGATAGGAACATCGCTGAAAGGTCAACCATATCTAGACGCACAAAAACGTATAGTGCGATCAGTATCACATAGAGCCTTTGCGAAATGCCATAAAGCAGTACTACATTTATTTTCAGACCCCCCCCCCACCCCACACTGACCTAGAGATGCCTCAGACATGATGCCAACAAGACCAGATTCCCCATGGGGTGAAATTCCCCCTTAATTCATTTGTAAACATTTCTCAAAACTTAATTACACTTTGACATTATGGGGTATTGTGTGTAGGCCAGTGCAACTAAATCTATTTAATCAATTTTAAATTCAGGCTGTAACAACAAAATGTGGAAAAAGTTAAGAGGTTTGAATACTTTCTGAAAGGGGAAAGGGAAAGGGGGATACCTAGTCAGTAGTACAACTGAATGCCTTCAACTGAAATGTGTCTTCCGCATTTGACCCAACCCCTCTGAATCGAAGATGTGCGGGGGGGGGGGGGGGGGGGGGTTGCCTTAATCGACATCCACATCTTCCCGCGCCCGGGGAACAGTGGGTACACAGTACATCAAGTGTGTGTCCCAAATGACACCCTAACTTTCGGTTACGTCTTCAGGCGCCCGGAGAACAGAACTGCCTTGCTCAGGGGCAGAATACAGATTTTTACCTCGTCAGCTCAGGGATTCGATCCAGCAAACTTTCGGTTACTGGCCCAACGCTAACCACAAGGCACTCTATATGTATATATCTACCTCAATTACTTCAGACCTCTGTACATCGACTCGGTTACCCTGTGTATATAGCCAAGTTATCGTTAGTCATTGTGTACTTATTCCTTGTGTTATAAATTTGTTTAAATTATTTTTCTATTTTTCTCTCTGCGTTGTTGGGAAGGGCCCGTAACTAAGCATTTCACTGTTAGTCTACACCTGTTGTTTACAAAGCATGTTACAAATACAATTTGATTTGATTGATTTGATAGTAGCTCCATGAATGGTGGTGCAATTAGCACAAGCTTGACTGCACAAATGTAATCAGCTGACAAGATTGTGCTAATGCAATGAGGCCAGTTAACCAGTCAAGGCGTTCAAGAGAGACAAATAGTTGCATGAACATGATTCTCCAGTCCAGCCTGACCAGCTCTGGGAGGGCCATGTTGTCACGAACAGTTTGATAGTCTAGCAGTTAGGAGCAACACACGATCCTCATCCCATTGCGAACATTGCAAACATCTGGCAATGGTAAAATTGTAAAAAATCTAAACACATCAGTCTGGAACCACACCACCACCCAAAAAACAAAAACAGGTCCTTGTGTTTCAAACTAAAATGTAGATTTTCCATGAGAAGACGGTTATGCAATTCTGACATTAAGCAGAAGATTACATTAATCATGGTCTTGTCCTCAGTGAATAAAGGCACTATGTAGAGCCACATTCATATCAGTGAGCCTTGACTTGGGCTGCGTCCCAAATGGAATCTTATTACCTATATAGTGCACTACTTTCGACCAGGGCCCATAAGGCTCTGGTAAAAAGTAGTGCACTATAGTGAATAGGGTGTCAATTGGGACACAGCCTTGATGTACTGGGTAACCATAGGAAGCTGAAGAAATGGCACTCTAAAATAACCTGCAGATCAAGTGTTCATCTTTGTGCAACATATGGACTTTCGACATCCTCCGGGTGATCTGGCAGGTGCATGCAATTCAATAGGGTGTCCAAACAAAAACACGTATTTTGACCAATGGTTAAAACAATATGTTAATTGTGTAGATACTCCTCTAAGAAATGTATCGATCATGATCTGTTCAAAAGTAATTGGAGTTTTTACCCTTGTAGGATGGTCAAAATTAGGGTGACTAAATCAAAAGAGGCCAGAGGAAAAAAGTGGTCAAAAATCTGGAAAATAGCATTACGCCAGCTAGGGTGGATGCTGTGCGAGAATTAAGACTAACTGTCATCTTTCGTATCGATTCCTGAGGACATAAAACAATATAGAGGTAAGATAGATATTTATTTTGAGACATGACATGTAGTATTTTCATATTTTAGTATAGGCTTTTCATATTAATGTGAAATTCCTGTTATTTTTTGAAGATATCTCACAAAAACAAGCTTATCTCTGTGAAATGTCTCACAAAAACAAGCGTATATCTGTGAAATTTCTCACAAAAACAAACATATCTCTGTGAAATTAACTAAATTACCCTCTTTATGCCTTTTTTTGTTGTTGCCCATAACAGAAGGGACATAATCGCAAACAAGAATTACATCAGCTATTAAATATGCATTATTCCACACCACAGCTATAAGGGGAAGATAAATAATTCCACAAATGCAATAAACCACTGAGGAATTGGCACATTAACACGTATAGAATGAAGGAATGAAAGAAGGAGAAAGAGAACGACAGAATAAATCGAGTGAAAATATTAACGGATAAAAAAGAAAAGGGGGAAAGGAGTGGGCAGGAGGAGGACTTAATCGGCTATGATTATTTGAAATGTCACTAAAAGGCCACCATTAATGGTACAAGGGAAATACAACCATATGTAACCTTGTCCTGTGTGTAAACTGTGTTATTGCCATCTATACATGTCTTATAAACTCATTACCAAAGGGACAAGGAGGATCATTTTATTCCATTTGGACACCAGACGGAACAAGGAACATGGAATGCTTCTTTTACATTAGCTGTGATCGAATACTCTTACTAACGGAACTAACTGTACTATTTGTGACATGAATTGAGTATGTAGTATGCACGGTATGTAGTTCACGGATGTCATACTAAATTCGCCAAAATACAAAGTATACATGCAGAGGACAATATTTCCATACTTTTAGGGCCCATAATGCAATTCTTCAGAAAATGGGAATGGCTTCAAGGTTTTCAGATTTGAAGAAAATAGCGGAAAATAATGAGCCGAGGCCCGATGAGAGCGAATACAAATTCATTAAACTACTGTAACTAATGACAAATGTTAAGAAAATGTTGAGCAATGTAATAAAGTAATGAATTTTCAAATACGTTGCGTTACACTTGATGTTGGCTGCCAATTTGTTAGCTACGCTACCCTTACGAACCGCATGGCATTACAGCAGTATGTTAGCTAGTTAACTAACTAAGATGGCTACTAATACATTGAACTTGCCAGGCAGTGTATTAACTATCTGCTATCTAACTAACTACCCAATGTTTATTGACTTGATTATTCACATCCCTATTAGCGAAGTCGTATAGTCATTGTGCTTTTCAATGGACATTGTTAATTCTGGCTATCTACTCCGATTTCAGAGCACTCTCGTGAGCACTCTGATTGAATTTACGAACACACCCGAAATCGTAAAATGTCTAGCTAGTCATTTGTTATGCTAACAAGCTAGCAAGAGGTTGCATAGCAACAGCATCAACTTCCGGTAGACAGGTGAAGCGCTAGTAGGGTCAACTGAAATGATACCGTTTGTTTACAGTATAATACAATTAACTAATAGTATATAGTACGTAGTATATACTCATTAAGTATGTAGTATACAGTATGTTAGTATGGGTATTCGAACACAGCTTATGTCTTTGTATTGTTCTAATAAATTCTCTACAGACCCGAAAATCCATTGAGCAAAACACAGCTAAACTCAAGGATACTAGCTAGACTCCAGGCTGCATTCCAAATGCCACTCTATTCCCTATATAGTGCACTACTTTTGACCAGGGCCCATAGCGCTTTGGTCAAAAGTAGTGCACTATATAGGGGATAGGGTGGCATTTGGTACGTACCCTAGCTGCTAGAGCAACCTCCCAGCCAGCCTCTGAAGAACCCAATAACACAATGTGCCCTTTTTCAGCGATCATTAGGTTGTCAAGTTTTATTACACTCAAGCACCCGAAGGCCGGTCAATTTGCTGTGACCATTACCTGTACTGGTTAAGTGTTTGTTTAATGGTACACCAGAGGACTGCATGTGACATATGAGATAGAATACAGATGGAAGGCCTGTGGTGCTTGGCAATGGCATCCTTCATTCAACACAGCTCATGCGTCTCCTCAGTCCTCGCTCCGGCAGATCACATCTCCTCCGCTCTTTCTCTCTTCCCGACTTCCTCTGGTTCGGCTTTGTCATAATCCCATGTCTCCTCAGGGACATCCATACCATATTAAAAGTGGAAATGTATCCGCTTCCATTGCAATTAGAAACCCACTGGAGGCGCAGGCGCTTGATCTCGGCTGGATCTGAGCGCCCCTCGTTATTTACTTGCCTCGCTCATCCGAGGGGACAGAGAGAGAGGCAGAGGTATCGGTTCTGTTTTTCATCCACTTTAAAAAAAAAATATATATTTAAATGTACTTTGCTTAAAAACACAATGGCTGGGAGGGGGGTGGGGGGAGTTAGGATATGAGTCAACGAAAGTGCATGTTTTAAATGAAAGACCATGGGAAAATACACAAACCTTGACGGATGGAGGGATGGAGGCATGCTTTGTTTGCTAGGATCTGTCTGGCATAAACAGTTCTAGGCGTTGAGGAACCTCCAATGGGCCCAAAGCGGTGACTTGTCTTGTAGATGTTGCATGGCGGGGGAGGGACAAAAAACTAACAACCACTAAGAAAACATCCGGCCTGGTTTCCCGTAAAAACAGCCCAGTAAAAGAGTGTGTCTGCGTGGTGTGGGAGTTGGTTCGAGGACAAGCCAGCCTTTGATGTATCCAGGGCTCAGATGGAACTGAAACTGGTTAGCGGGGGACTGAGATCCACCAGCAGGGTGTGTCCAAGCATCCTACACAAACACTGAGGTCCACATGACGACCAGATGACTCTAGGGTGTGTCCGTTTCTTTGTGAATCAGGTCCAGAGTTGTATATACCAGATTCAGACACAGACAGTCACCACCCCTAGCCAGGTTCCAGAGCTGTTTGTCCTGTCTTGCCAACTTCTATGGTTATTGTCAGCAAGACAGCACAAGCAGATCTGGGACCAGGCTAAATGACCCCTGCTCTAGTCAATAGGAGACATTCCTCAGGGATATGGCTGGGGAACATGCTGTACTATACCAAAGCTATGTCACTCCGCACATAAACACAACTGACATGACCACAACCGTAACTAAAACCATTGCTTGTTTCATTCATTCATAAAGGAATGTTCATTTTTTATAGACAGGCTGGCAACGTCACGAAAATGATGAGTGTGCATTGATGTGGCCGGAAGCCGTGCTTTGCTATGATTTTGAACGGTCAGATAGCTAGTTGTATCTTGTTCTTGATACCATGTGTTGTTTTGAGGTCTTTTGAATTATTTCACATCAATGCTAATATGGCTGAAATTCGCTAGCTAGCTAACCGACAACAGTAATGATATATTTGGGAGACAGTGCTACAGTCATACAACACACAGCATGTGTTGTTATTGTTAACACACTGAACTAAATCTAAGGTTCATCGAGCCAGCATTTTATCAACACCGTGGTAACATCAGAGAATGGTATGCAACAGGAAACAAAATGGAGACCGATGGTTATCACCTACTACGCTATAGTATGTTCAATCAGTCCTCCACTCTTCACACGCAAGTACTTCAGGGGGGTCTCTCCATGTTGGTGAATACAGGGGATCTGAGAGACGCATGGAAGGTGCGGGGGGTTTCAGAATGTTTGTTCGCGTTGGTGGAATTAGCCACATGTGTTGCCCACTACACGCTGTATGTCCGTGTGAGAACAGATAAACATTCATTTCCCATTGAAGCTACAGTTCAGTGCTGAAGAGGGAGGGAGGTAAAAGGGAGAGGGGGATAGAGTAGAAAGTAAAGAGAATGAGAGTGAGAGGCAGGAGTCTGACAGAGTGGGAAAGCGGAAGAGAGCGCGGAGAGAGGGAAAGGGAGACGTGAGAGGGCGACGGAGAGTGCAAAGTGAGCGTAGCTGTACAGTATGTGTTTGAGAGTACTCACTGCTGGCTGTGCCTGGCAGTAAGCGTAGCTGGTGTGGTGATGGAGGTGGGCCGGGTACTGCAGGCTGGCGCGGGGGTAGGAGACGGAGTGGCCACTACAGGCCCCCTGTACACCGTTGTTCCATTGGGAGCTAAAGCTTGCTGGGCTCCTGGCCGTCTTACTGCTGTGGTATCCTCTCACTGCTGCACTGGGCTGAGGGAGGAGGGGGGGGGGGGGGGGCAAATGTTAATATAATAATAAGAATATAAGAATGTAACATGATATATGCCATTTAGCAGACGCTTCTATCCAAAGGGAGTTACAGTAGCGTGTGCATACATTTTCGTATGGGTGGCCCCAGCAGGAGTTAAACCCACGATCATGGCATTGCAAGGGTCATGATCTACCAACTGAGCCTCACAGGGCCAATGCATCACTACAAGTTGCTCTCTCTCTCCATGCAAACCCTCACAACCCGGGAGCACACACATTTACCTGAAACCACCGCAGAAGGGGGGAGGAGGGGGCTGTTGATGAAAATTCTCCATTCTGGGGATTCTGGAACGTTCTCACTTTCTATTTTCCCGCGCCCATTTGCTGCTGAGCAGCTGTTGACAAACACCCCTCCCAACCCACCAGTCACGGTCTAGATGTGTTCTTGCTAGAAATGTGCCGATGGGTTTGATACGATGCTTGGATTAGAGTCTGGCAACGTGCAGCCCGTTTGGCATGATGTGTGGGTATTAGCAGGGCACAGGAGCCACTGCGGTAAAACTTGCTGACAGTCAAAGTTTACACTGCTCTAAGAGGAATGCCTGCAGCCTGCTACGACTACTGGAGCATGGAGAACTCTGGAACTACAGAGGCTGGTCTTTGACGTACACACTGAGAGAGATGAAATGACAAAAGGAGAGATGGAAAGAGTGATGAATAAAATAAAAGACTGACAGAGAGTTATGTGAGTTATGATGACGCCCTGCAACTATTCAATCCATTTACGACAGGCATTTTTATCCAAATTCCACTCTGCTGTCGTGTCTACAGATTATGTTTAGGACAGAGGGAATTATTATTTGTGAAATAAGAGGATCAAACATGAAGAGCCATATTTTAGTTTCGTGTATCTGTGAGGCATGCGAAGTAAAAAAAAAAAAAAAAAACTCTGATGAACTGCAGCTATACAGTCTGTGCCTACGGAAAGTATTCAGACCCCTTGACCACATTTTGTTACCTTATGGCCTTATTCTAAAATAGATTAAATAAAAACAAATCCTAATCAATCTACACACAATACCCCATAATGACAATGTGAAAACAGGTTTTTAGAAAGTTTTGTAAATTTATTTAAAAAACTAACAGAAATACCTTATTTTTATTCAGACCCTTTGCTATGAGACTCGAAATTAAGCTCAGGTGCATCCTGTTTTCATTGATCATCCTTGAGATGTTTCTACAACTTGATTGGAGTCTAGCTGTGGTAAATTCAATTGATTGGACATGATTTGAAAAGGCACACCGCTGTCTATATAAGGTCCCACAGTTGACAGTGCATGTCAGAGCAAAAACATTTACATTACATTTAA
The DNA here is from genome assembly GCF_045679555.1 of Salvelinus alpinus. Taxonomy (NCBI): domain Eukaryota; kingdom Metazoa; phylum Chordata; class Actinopteri; order Salmoniformes; family Salmonidae; genus Salvelinus; species Salvelinus alpinus. Next base: position 2,925,548 of record NC_092111.1, on the reverse strand, counting down.
GTCATTTAGCAGACGCTCTTATCCAGAGCGACTTACAAATTGGTGCATTCACCTTATGATATCCAGTGGAACAACCACTTTACAATAGTGCATCTAACTCTTTTAAGGGGGGGAGGGGGGGTTAGAAGGATTACTTTATCCTATCCTAGGTATTCCTTAAAGAGGTGGGGTTTCAGGTGTCTCCGGAAGGTGGTGATTGACTCCGCTGACCTGGCGTCGTGAGGGAGTTTGTTCCACCATTGGGGTGCCAGAGCAGCGAACAGTTTTGACTGGGCTGAGCGGGAACTGTACTTCCTCAGAGGTAGGGAGGCGAGCAGGCCAGAGGTGGATGAACGCAGTGCCCTTGTTTGGGTGTAGGGCCTGATCAGAGCCTGAAGGTACGGAGGTGCCGTTCCCCTCACAGCTCCGTAGGCAAGCACCATGGTCTTGTAGCGGATGCGAGCTTCAACTGGAAGCCAGTGGAGAGAGCGGAGGAGCGGGGTGACGTGAGAGAACTTGGGAAAGTTGAACACCAGACGGGCTGCGGCGTTCTGGATGAGTTGTAGGGGTTTAATGGCACAGGCAGGGAGCCCAGCCAACAGCGAGTTGCAGTAATCCAGATGGGAGATGACAAGTGCCTGGATTAGGACCTGCGCCGCTTCCTGCGTGAGGCAGGGTCGTACTCTGCGAATGTTGTAGAGCATGAACCTACAGGAACGGGTCACCGCCTTGATGTTAGTTGAGAACGACAGGGTGTTGTCCAGGATCACGCCAAGGTTCTTAGCACTCTGGGAGGAGGACACAATGGAGTTGTCAACCGTGATGGCGAGATCATGGAACGGGCAGTCCTTCCCCGGGAGGAAGAGCAGCTCCGTCTTGCCGAGGTTCAGCTTGAGGTGGTGATCCGTCATCCACACTGATATGTCTGCCAGACATGCAGAGATGCGATTCACCACCTGGTTATCAGAGGGGGGAAAGGAGAAGATTAATTGTGTGTCGTCTGCATAGCAATGATAGGAGAGACCATGTGAGGATATGACAGAGCCAAGTGACTTGGTGTATAGCGAGAATAGGCGAGGGCCTAGAACAGAGCCCTGGGGGACACCAGTGGTGAGAGCACGTGGTGCGGAGACAGATTCTCGCCACGCCACCTGGTAGGAGCGACCTGTCAGGTAGGACGCAATCCAAGCGTGGGCCTTGCCGGAGATGCCCAGCTCGGAGAGGGTGGAGAGGAGGATCTGATGGTTCACAGTATCAAAGGCAGCCGATAGGTCTAGAAGGATGAGAGCAGAGGAGAGAGAGTTAGCTTTAGCAGTGCGGAGCGCCTCCGTGACACAGAGAAGAGCAGTCTCAGTTGAATGACTAGTCTTGAAACCTGACTGATTTGGATCAAGAAGGTCATTCTGAGAGAGATAGCAGGAGAGCTGGCCAAGGACGGCACGTTCAAGAGTTTTGGAGAGAAAAGAAAGAAGGGATACTGGTCTGTAGTTGTTGACATCGGAGGGATCGAGTGTAGGTTTTTTCAGAAGGGGTGCAACTCTCGCTCTCTTGAAGACGGAAGGGACGTAGCCAGCGGTCAAGGATGAGTTGATGAGCGAGGTGAGGTAAGGGAGAAGGTCTCCGGAAATGGTCTGGAGAAGAGAGGAGGGGATAGGGTCAAGCGGGCAGGTTGTTGGGCGGCCGGCCGTCACAAGACGCGAGATTTCATCTGGAGAGAGAGGGGAGAAAGAGGTCAAAGCACAGGGTAGGGCAGTGTGAGCAGAACCAGCGGTGTCGTTTGACTTAGCAAACGAGGATCGGATGTCGTCGACCTTCTTTTCAAAATGGTTGACGAAGTCATCCGCAGAGAGGGAGGAGGGGGGAGGAGGGGGAGGAGGATTCAGGAGGGAGGAGAAGGTGGCAAAGAGCTTCCTAGGGTTAGAGGCAGATGCTTGGAATTTAGAGTGGTAGAAATTGGCTTTAGCAGCAGAGACAGAAGAGGAGAATGTAGAGAGGAGGGAGTGAAAGGATGCCAGGTCCGCAGGGAGGCGAGTTTTCCTCCATTTCCGCTCGGCTGCCCGGAGCCCTGTTCTGTGAGCTCGCAATGAGTCGTAAAACCAAGCCATGAAGTCGAAGGAAATGTCCACAGAGCTCAGAGACTGGATTGTGTCAAGATACAGATCTGGGGAAGGGTACCAAAACATTTCGGCAGCATTGAAGGTCCCAAGAACACAGTGGCCTCCATCATTGTTAAATGGAAGAAGTTTGGAACCACCAAGACTTTTCCTAGAGCTGGCCTCCCGGCCAAACTGAGCATTCGGTGGAGAAGGGCCTTGGTCAAGGAGGTGACCACTCTGACAGAGCTCTTGAGTTCCTCTGTGGGGATGGGAGAACCTTCCAGAAGGACAACCATCTCTGCAGCACTCCAACAATCAGGCCATTACGGTAGAGTGGCCAGACGGAAGCCACTCCTCAGTAAAAGACAGCCCGCTTGGAGTTTGCCAAAAGGCACCTGAAGACTCTCAGACCATGAGGAACAAGATTCCGTGGTCTGATGAAATCAAGATTGAACTCTTTGACCTGAATGCCAAGCGTCCCATCTGGAGGAAACCTGGCACCATCACTAGGGTGAAGCATGGTGTTGGCAGCGTCATGCTGTGGGGATGTTTTTCAGCGGCAGGGACTGGGAGACTAGTCAGGATCAAGGCAAAGATGGACGGAGCAAAGTACAGAGAGATCCTTGATGAAAACCTGCTCCAGAGCGTTCAGGACATCAGACTGGTGCAAAGGTTCACCTTCCAGCTGGACAACGACCCTAAGCACACAGCCAAGACAAGGCAGGAGTGGCTTCGGGACAAGTCTATGAATGTCCTTGAGTGGCCCAGCCAGTGCCCGGATTTGAACCCGATCAAACATCTCTGGAGAGACCTGAAAATAGCTGTGCAGCAACGCTCCTCATCCAACCTGACAGAGTTTGAGAGGATCTGCAGAGAAGAATGGGAGAAACTCCCCAAATACAGCTGTGCCATGCTTGTAGCGTCATACCCAAGAAGACTCAATGCTGTAATCGCTGCCAAAGGTGTTTAAGCAAAGTACTGATTAATGGGTCTGAATACTTATGTGAATGTGATATTTCAGTTTTACATTTTTATAAATCAAAGCAAAAAATTCTAAAACCCTATTTTTGCTTTTTCATTATGGGTATTGCGTGTAGATTGATGAGGATTTTTTTTAATACATTTTTAAATAAGGCTGAAAAGGTCAAGGGGTCTGAATACTTTCCGAAGGCAATGTACATCACGGTCAAACATTAACAGTCTTGTTTATGCATATGTTAGATTTTCACAGGGGTCAGGGGTCGCCTCACTGGGGGGAGACTCTAGAGAGAGCGATGGATGCAATCTGGCCACACAGGTGTGCTCCCAAACCCATCTAGTTTGCTGGAACGCAGAGGTGACCGGTGGGAAAAAGGTCAGAGTTCACCTAAATAAATAGGATCCGAAGCGACAGGTTTACGGCTTCCCCCCGAAAGCAGGACAAATGCATTTCTACTGTGTCGGTCTATGAAGTGGCCTTATTGCTTTATGAAAACACATAGAAAAACTGTAGAGGGGGTGTTCGTCAATGAGTCAATACTGGGCAAGAGATAGCATTGAACACACATTTATTGCTGCAGTGAAGTATGCATCAATGGCGAGAACTAAAGTACAGTATCAAGAGCAGCCATGACTATTATACAGACATTCCAACAGCCATAATCAGAAGAGTAGCATTCGTACATTAATCGCAATGGCTGACACTTTAAGGGCAGTATTCACTAGTTCGTAGAGTTTATGTTCTGCCTAGAGCTAAGCAGCCATGTTCATTAGGTGTATAAATGAGGACAATTGAGGCAGAGCTCATGCAGAGGCATATTGAGGCAGAGCTCATGTTCCAATGCAGAGGTATTTGTCCAGGCCAATAACTCTCTGGGGAGAGATATGTTCTATATATACTGAACAAAAATATAAAACGCAACATGTAAAGTCCCATGTTTCATGAGCTGAAATAAAAGATCCCAGAAATGTTACATACGCACAAAAAACGTATTTCTTTCAAATTTTGTGCCCATATTTGTTTACATCTCTGTTAGTGAGCATTTCTCCTTTGCCAAGACAATCCATCCACCTGACAGTTGTGGCATATCAAGAAGCTGATTAAACAGCATGATCATTACACAGGTGCACTTTGTTCTGGGGACAATAAAAGGCCACTCTAAAATGTGCAGCTTTGTTACACAACAGAATGCCACAGATGTCTCAAGTTTTGAGGGAGCGTGCAATTGGCATGCTGACTGCAGGAATGTCCACCAGAGCCGATGCCAGAGAATTGAATGTTCATTTCTCTACCAATGTCCTTTTAGAGAATTTGGCGGTACGTCCAACCGGCCTCACAAACCACCTGGACCTCCACATCAAGCTTCTTCACCATCGTCTGAGACCGGCCACCTGGACAGCTGATGAAACTGAGGAGTGCTTCTGTCTGTAATAAAGCCCTTTTGTGGGGAAATGCCCTCCCAAGCCCACCCATGGCTGAGCCCCTGCCCGAGCCCCTGCCGAGTCATTTGAAATCCATAGATTAAGTCCTACATTTTTTGTCGTTGTTGTTGTTCAGTATATGTTTTATTCACGAGTTATACAAGACTACAGAGTCGTTGCCATGCGGCTGAAGCTCCTACGGGCACAGAGATATTCAGCCACATCATATGGGTAAGGGGGCTGTTTCTTAAACAAGAAGGGGGGAGAGCTGAGGGTCTTGACACTCCGAGACTGGAATGTGTGTTTGTTCCCGAGACTCTGGCTTCGTGTCACAGGCTTTCAGCAGCCCGTCAGAGCCTTCCACGCTGTTCACATGTCTCCATTTTATATCAGGGCCAATCGGCTCTGATTACACAAGTCTTTTCCTGTTCTGGTGGGCATGTTATACATGCGGATGAACAGATGTCCATGCACTCAGATATGTAAACGTGCACTTTAAACACAATACTTCCACTGTAAGCTGCTTCATGCCATTTAAACAATACAATAGAAGGTTTATAAAAATGGAGCTTGGATTAATATTTATTCCAGAAAGTCCCTCTTTATATCATAATGCGTTCTACAAACAGAGGTATGTGTGTTATCTTTCTGGTACAATATGTTTATTCAGTCTGAGGGAAAAGGATAATGTAATGATTCATATTCAGCTTACTGGGGTGTTATCTGTACCATTTGTTCCGACCAAAATACAAGTCCCATAAATTAGGGGGGATAAATGCCTCAGTTTCAATGATGATGAAGTGAGTAGGAGGTCGTTACTACATTCATACGTTTAGGAGGAGTTAAGGAACCAGAGCACAGTGTCTGCATCCCAAATGGAACCATATTCCCTTTAGGGCTTTAGCACCTAGGGCTCTGGTCAAAAGTAATGCATTATAGGGAAGAGGGTGCCATTTGGGACAGGTCCAGTGTCTCTCAGGCTACCATTTAGTTTTCCACTCTTCCCATTAATGAAACTGTGTGAGGAAGGAAGGGCGCCCCAGGACAGACGTATGGAATACAGAGCTCATTTGTCCTCCCTCTCACATGAAAAATGCCTCTTCATGTAGTATGTAGTTGATAGGCCTATGGACTATAAAAGTACCAAATGTCTTTTGAGAGTGGTGGGAGTCCACTGAAGCCACTAATCAGCTTTCAAAATGAAAATAAACTCCAAAACTTTTGGGTTAATCTCACCATGTGGTTCCCCCTCAGAAGGATACGATCTGACAAAACGATTCCTTGCGTTCGAGGAAATATATGGGAACATCAAATCCCCGACACAAACCGAAAACAGTGGTGTGAAAACCAACTACATCAAATCATAGACACGTCCGATTGCCTTTTATATTGGGGTGATTTAACAGAAACACAACTCTGTGAAATCCTCAAGTTGCACGGTATCCCTGTGCAATATCGACTTTCTCGTAGGATGAGTCTAATAGGCTGAAGCTACAGCCTTTTTTCCCACAAGTTATCTAAGATCATGTTTCTTTTTTCCTAGGGATGTCAGGATGCAGGACAAAAAATTATGTTGTACCCGATTGTGTTTTCAGATAAATCTGCCTATGCCCATTCCTTGGGGCTGTGTCGATGTTGGGCCCTTCTGGCCTGCGTGGAAAGCTGAGTCTCCAGCCTTCATTTGTATTCAGGTCGGTGTGTCTGGGAGGGGGGGGGGTAGAGTAGGGTTTGTGACTTCCAGATCGCAGACAGCAATGCCCGAGCTAAGCTTCCTGTTGGCCTTGCTTTTCTCGGGCTAAGCCCTCCACCGAAGGAGCAGGGGTCCCACCTCAAAGGATTGTTCCCTCCCCTTCTCCATTGCGCTGTCTCCTGTACAGTCGAGACTTAAGACAGAGGTTATCGAAAAATGACAGAGAAACCACCATTACACGGATGTAAACATTACATCACTTGTGGGGTCTCATTTGAAACCCCTGAGGCGCCGATGGAAACTTGGCTCCCATGCTGAAAGTTCCAAAGCTCGATCCCCAACGAGTAAATAACAAAGTGCAAAAGTACTTTCATTAGGGAGAAATGAGCGGTTTCAGGGTGAAAGACCAACCGACACAAAAGTCATCCCAGATGGTATTAGCTAGGCTTAGGATATTGTCTTCCAGAGCGATCGTCCACGCCTCGTTGCCCCATTTGGCTGGGTGTGAAAGAGATACAGCCTCACTGGCATCCCCCTGATAACTGGCTTCCTGAAACTTGCGTTGCGTGAAATAGGCCCCTCTGTCCCAGATGTTCTCCATCGCGTACCAACCCTACACAGTCACCTTGCAAGACGCCGCCTTTCTGTCAATATCTCTGTCAGAACTCAGGTGGGAAAGGAAATGCTACTGGTTCCGTGAGTTACTGCCCCCCCCCAACCGAGGCAGAGGATTGCATGGGTTCAAGTGTAACCAAGGCAACAGGGTTGCCAAACCCCTCTAGTTGAGAAGCGTGTGGGAAGTCTGACAGGTTCACACTTCTCTCTGGATTGTTTCTCTACGGAGGATTGAGAGTGAGAACTTACCCAAGGGCTTCCTACGGTAGCTATAGCTATCGCAGGGGGCTGAAGAGGGCCACTCTCTCTTTCCCTGCTTCGTTTCATGCTCCAAACACTTGACGATCTGAGACGGTGGCTGGTGGAGGGGTGTAACCAAGGCAACCGGGTCAGAATGCAACATTATACATGGGGTAGCTGCCTGAGAACATCTCAAACAGGCTGCATAACCTTGGACTTGGGGCAGCAGCTTTGAGTATAGAGGCAGACTGCTGCCCAACTGTTCTCAAAATCCCTACTGACCCATATTCACCTCATGCATTACACAACTATAAACCTACCTGTTTTGCAGTGTGCCGCTACCTTCAAGAATTTGACAGAGACACATATTTGACAGATAGAACACCATTCATGTTTTATTCCAGTTCGAAGAGACAACAATAACGTCTTCTGCAAACAGAGCTCTGATGCTGGACAGTGGTGTGAAGCCCTCTGAGGTGTTGATAAGGTGATTTATTGGGTTGTCTCTAACCTGAGAAACTCCCTGTTGAACCAAGATGTCCATTCTACAAAGTAGCCCCTGAACCCCACGTCTGAGTCTTATCCATCCTCTCCAAATATTATTCCTGGCCCTGACACATGTTTATGCACTGATGAACCTGGGGCCAGGGGGTTGGGTACTGCTGTGAATCCGGAGTGTTGAGTACCGCTGTGAAGCCGGAGTGTTGAGTACCGCTGTGAAGTTGGATGTGAAGCCGGAGTGTTGAGTACCGCTGTGAAGTTGGATGTGAAGCCGGAGTGTTGAGTACCGCTGTGAAGCCGGAGTGTTGAGTACCGCTGTGAAGTCGGAGTGTTGGGTACCGCTGTGAAGGTGGAGTGTTGAGTACCGCTGTGAAGCCGGAGTGTTGAGTACCGCTGTGAAGCCGGAGTGTTGGGTACCGCTGTGAAGCCGGAGTGTTGAGTACCGCTGTGAAGCCGGAGTGTTGAGTACCGCTGTGAAGCTGGAGTGTTGGGTACCGCTGTGAAGCCGGAGTGTTGAGTACTGCTGTGAAGTTGGATGTGAAGCCGGAGTGTTTAGTACCGCTGTGAAGTTGGATGTGAAGCCGGAGTGTTGAGTACCGCTGTGAAGCCGGAGTGTTGCGTACCGCTGTGAAGCCGGAGTGTTGGGTACCGCTGTGAAGCCGGAGTGTTGGGTACCGCTGTGAAGCCGGAGTGTTTAGTACCGCTGTGAAGTTGGATGTGAAGCCGGAGTGTTGAGTACCGCTGTGAAGCCGGAGTGTTGGGTACCGCTGTGAAGCCGGAGTGTTGGGTACCGCTGTGAAGCCGGAGTGTTGGGTACCGCTGTGAAGCCAGAGTGTTGGGTACCGCTGTGAAGCCAGAGTGTTGGGTATCGCTGTGAAGCCGGAGTGTTGAGTACCGCTGTGAAGCCGGAGTGTTGAGTACCGCTGTGAAGCCGGAGTGTTGAGTACCGCTGTGAAGCCGGAGTGTTGGATACCGCTGTGAAGCCGGAGTGTTGAGTACCGCTGTGAAGCCGGAGTGTTGGGTACCGCTGTGAAGCCAGAGTGTTGAGTACCGCTGTGAAGCCGGAGTGTTGAGTACCGCTGTGAAGCCGGAGTGTTGGATACTGCTGTGAAGTTGGAGTGTTGAGTACCGCTGTGAAGCCGGAGTGTTGAGTACCGCTGTGAAGCCGGAGTGTTGAGTACTGCTGTGAAGCCGGAGTGTTGAGTATCGCTGTGAAGCCGGAGTGTTGAGTACCGCTGTGAAGCCGGAGTGTTGAGTACCGCTGTGAAGTTGGATGTGAAGCCGCCTGCATCCTGGAGCTCTTCTTTTCTGGGAGGTGACTGACTGACTCGTCTACAGTTGTTAATAACGCAGCCTCCTAGGGAGGTGTCCCAAATGACACCCCATGCCCCATATAGTGCACTACTATGGGCCCCGGTCAAAAGAAAGACACTATATAGGGAATAGGGTGCCATTCGGGACACATCTCAAGTACCAAGGGCTGCTCTGCTCCGCCTTCTGATACCTAGCCCTCTCCAGAAAAACCCGAGAGCTCTCTTCAAGGACCCATGTTTGGATACGTTGAGAAAAGAAGCAGTGGTTCGCCCCCCGAAGGAGAAAAGACTAAAACATTTACAAAAAGGTACTTCAGCAAAAGGGCAGACTGAGGCCATGACCATATACAGTCATTGGATGAGGAACGGGAGCAAGCAAAATAACTGACTGCTTTCTTACTGTACAGTATGTAAAACCAATGCAAGAACGCAAAAGTATGCAAATCTACCCAGCGACAAGGTTCATTATGACATACTGCAAGTACACCCCTCTGACACTTCACACCAGAGAACAGGAAGCCCTGTCTGAAAGCCGAAATGCCACGCACAGTAATGCACTGTGCTGTAACCTGTTAGCAGCGGTGCTGAACACCTGAATGCTGTATAGAGTGCCTGTTAATGCTTACAACAGTTATCCACAATGATTACAGCAGTTAACCACTGTTTCACCCACACTGTGTCTAAGTGACTCACACCTACACAGGAATGTTCTGACTCTGACACGAGACCCAGCTCTCTCTCTTTCCCTCTGCATCTTTCTCTGTATCTCTCTCTTTCCTCGCTTTGTCTATCAATCTCTCCTTCTCTTGATCTCCCTCTCGCTCGCTCTCTCCCTCTCTTTTTATTCTCTCTCCTTCTCTGTCTCTTACTTTGTCCCCCCCCTCTCTTCATCTCCCTGTCCCCCTCTCTCTCTTCATCTCTCTCTCTCTCTCTCTCTCTCTCTCTCTCTCTCTCTCTCTCTCTCTCATCTCTCTCTCTCTCTCTTCATCTCTCTCTCTCTCTCATCTCTCTCTCTCTCTCAGTCAGGAGATGATGGATGCCTGTGAAATACCCCTCAGTAGAGGGGGGTAAATCCCTGGTGACACACAGAGGGGCATCCCATTAGAACAACACCTGTGCACTGGCAGGTACAGTGTCATGTGTCCACTAAGTGATGCAGCATGCTCAGTAGTCTGTACTCATAGTGCTGGGGATGGGGACCATATAGACTGGCTTGAATTACATCAAAGGAATTACACCTGTGCCTATAACCTGTGGAAATGAACCAGTCAATCTGGTGGAATTTGGTGGAAACATTAACATACAGTAACTATATATCACATTTTCCTGTAAGTTTTCTGTTTGATGACAAAAAATGATCAATATACAGTATATATATAACTTTTGGGTGGAATTAAAAGTCCGTGTAGTGCGGCAGTGGAATCTTGCGTCTGTTAGTCCAGGCGTGAAACAGCTGTCCCTCTCCCAGTGTAGTGAGGTGACGTAGCATGGCAGCGTCTGTCAGAGCCTGTTTAAATCTGAGCAGGCCGAGTCACAAATGGCCCCTTATTCTCTCTATAGTGCACTACTTTTGACTAGAGCCCTATGGGCCCTGGTCAAACGTAGGGTGTTATATAGGGAACAGGGTGCCATTTGGGATGCACCTTGAGAGAGTGAGCCGGTCGCCCTGCAGTGTCCTTGGGTCTGTTGCCTGCGTTCCCTAGCTCCGGATGGGCCGAGGTGCAGCGGGTGCTGCAGCACGTCTCTGAATGACGTGCACTCGGACTCCAGATGCCTTGCTGCTCTGTCTGGGGCCAGATACCCTGCACTGTACCTTCGAAACTCACACATCTGTGTGCATCAGGGCACATACCATACTATGCATCGGGGTACAACCTATGTATGAGAAAACACACACATGGTTTCCTACAAATGTGACAGTGATGGCATTATTTTAGTATGTGGGTTTTGACCATCCAAATATGTACGCACGCACATAAGCACAAGGACAAAACACACACAGTCTCTCTCCAAAATCCTACGTAAAGCCTGCAGTTTCCCCTCAGCCTGTAAATCCTCTCTCTCTCTCTGTGTTGTGTTTTCTCCATCAGATCCCCATGGAGGCTGGGAAATGAAGAAATAAGACAAGGGCAAGAGAAAACAAAAGACGGAACGAAGTTTGAGAAATACTGCAGTCCTCGATTAAAGTCTATTTTCTCAACACTTCGTCTCCACAGAATATGATCATTTTCCTTAAAATTCAATAATGTTTTTGTGCTCAAATGAAAACTGTAATGTATGGCTTAGAGTTGTAGTTATGAGTTTCTCATATGAGGCTTGTCTCCAGAATGACTAATTGAATGCTTGTAAGAATTGTTGTATGCAACCATCAAGACCATATGAATATAGCCCTTGTAAGTGTTTGACCATGCTTGCATTATTTCTCATTCTACTGAAGAAGGTGTTGTAAATTTTTTTGCTGAACAACTATTCACAATTTCACTTCACTGAATTAATGTCACGTCCGTCAAAAGGATTGGACCAAGGTGCAGCGTGGTAGGCGTAAATTTTTATTTTATTTAAATGAACACCGAACAAAAACAACAAAATACTGAACGAACGAAACGTGCCGCTACTGGTGTGCACACAGGCAACTATCTGTAGACAAGATCCCACAAAGCACAATGAGGAAATGGCTGCCTAAATATGATCCCCAATCAGAGACAACGATAAACAGCTGTCTCTGATTGGGAAACATACCAGGCCAACATAAACCATTAAACATACCAGGCCACATTAACCATTAATAAACCTATCACCTAGATGACCCACCCTAGTCACTATCACGCCCCAACCAACATAGAGAATAAACAGTTCTCTATGGCCAGGGCGTGGCAATTAAGAAACAACTCAAACAGTTGTAAAGCCCGACCAATATGTGATTTCTGGATACAATAACGATTCCGATTTTAGTGGAAACATAAAAAATATATACACCGATTTAACCATGGCAAGGTGACCATAGTTATTCCCCCCGTAAGGCAATCAAACAGGCAAAATGTCAGTACAGAGACAAAGTGGAGTTGCAATTCAACAGCTCAGACATGAGACGTATGTGGCAGGGTCTACAGACAATCATGGATTACAAAGGGAAAACCAGCCACGTCAGCCACGTCTTGCTCCCAGACAAGCTAAACATCTTCTTCACCCACTGTGAGCATAACACAGTGCTACTGTACCAACGCGGCCTGTTCCAAAGGACTGTGGGCTCTCGTTCTCCGTGGCCAACGTGAGTAAGACATTTAAACATGTTAACCCTCGCAGGGACGACAACAGTAGTAAGCCTGATTACCAACAATGATGAGACAGCCTACAGTGAGGAGGTGAGGGCCCTGGCAGTGGTGCCAGGAAAAGAACTTCTCCCTCAACGTCAACAAAACGAAGGAGCTGATCGTGGACTTCAGGAAACAGCAGAAGGAGCACGCCCCTATCCACATCGACGGGACCGCAGTGGAGAAGGTGGAAAGTTTCAAGTTCCTCGGCGTACACATCACTGACAATTTGAAATGGTCCACCCACACAGACTGTGTGGTGAAGAAGGCGCAATAGCGCCTCTTCAACCTCAGGAAGCTGAAGAAATTTGGCTTGGCCCCTAAGACCCTCAGCAACTTTTACAGATGCACGATTGAGAGCATCCTGTCGGGATGTATCACCACCTGGTACAGCAACTGCACCGCCCACAACCGCAGGGCTCGCCAGAGGGTGGTGCATTCGCCCAACGCATCACTGGGGGTGCCCTGCCTGCCCTCCAGGACAGCACCCAATGTCACAGGAAGGCCAAAAATATCATCAAGGACATCAAACACCCGAACCACTGCCTGTTCAACCCGCTATCATCCAGAAGGCGAGGTCAGTACAGGTGCATCAAAGCTGGGACCGAGAGACTGAAAAACAGCTTCTATCTCAAGGCCATCAGACTGTTAAATAGCCATCACTAGCCGGCTACCACCCGGTCACTCAACCCTACACCTTAGAGGTTGCTGCCCTATATACATAGACATGGAATCACTGGCCACTTTAATAATGGAACACTAGTCACTTTAAACTCTGCATTGTTGGGAAGGGCTCGTAAGGAATAATTTCACAGTAAAGTCTACACCAGTTGTGTTCGGCACGTGACAAATACGATTTGATTTGAGTACCTTCAAAAGCTTTTGTAGCTTGTTGAAAGACACAGCTGACCATGAAACATCTTTTCTATTTTTAAACATCTTTGTTTGTACTGTAGGGCTCACTCTATGGAATGTTCAAGAAGCACAATCAACTAACTATGTCAGGGACAGCTCATTTGGTCCTGCACTAGATTTACCATGAAGCTTGATAGCTTAGAAATGTTACACAGGATTTAACCTTTAACAAATGCACCTATTATGTAAATCATTTACAACTATAGCGGAGCAAGCCACTTAAACATGCTCTTGATTGCCCCCATTACATTCAGTCACTGGACTGCTTGTCCATTGTGATTGAAAAATCTCTACATTCAATTCTCCGCTTATCTAATTCTGGTATGGCAGGGAGCATATTCACAGTATACAGGGTGTCAGGCTGAATTCACAGAACAAACTGTTCTATCCACCTCTCTCTTTCTCCCCACCTCTTTCTCTCTCTCACGCTCTCTTGCTGCCTCTTGCTCCCCCATTTTCTCTCCATCTCACCCTCTCTCGTTCTCTCGTTCCGTGAGAGACAGGGAGCCTGGGTCGCCAAGGGAAGGGAACAGAGTGATCTTGTTTTGGCCAGTATATTTTCGACAGCCACTCTTCATCCAAGTGGAGCAGAACAAGCCACACATGCATAGTCACGAACACATTGACAATACTGGAAAATCTGAAAATACTGTCTGATTCCCAAATGGCACCCTATTTTCTACATAGTGCCTATGGGCCATGATAATGCATTATGTTGGGAATTGAGTGCCATTTGGGAAGCAGTCACTGGAGAGAGACCGCAGTGGTATCGCCATCACCATCAAAGCACCACCTGGGGGTGTTGACTTGACCTGACAATGATCTCAATGGGGAACGAAACGTTGCATTTTGGTGTGTCTTCACAGATCACAGAGCATATCAGAGTTTTATGCGCTCCAGACATCCTACCATTTCTTTACATTTGTTTTTCTGTCCAACAGCTGGACCCGTGGGAAATGTGTCCTTACCTTTTTCATACCACAGAGTCTCTGCTGTATTTCATGAGCGGTACATTGTATGTGAAGGTACCTGTAAGAGCACCAGGGATATGTGAGTAATCTATATTTTATATCAAAAGCTATGGCTGGGTTTGTTTGCGTTAACGGAGAGAGACTATCAATTGATCTGATCCGGCTAATTCTGAGGAGACACTTAAAAGCCCAATGAAGTTCGAGCGTAAAATTGATATTTACCACATCTAATGTGTTGACACATTTTTCAGCATTTGTCATCTAAGAGCTCCGATTTAAGTCCCCTCTTGCCACATGCACGGCAATCTACAGATAAACGAGGACAAACTCGCATGCTTCAGGTGAAAGCGCACTGAGTGGATCGGAAACAGTCAGAGAAGTAGAAGTCACAGGAAATGGATAAACGAGAAGCAAATGTCAAGAGACCTCACAACAATGTACAATATTTTGAGTGGAATGCAATCAGCCACCGCACTGTTACAGCAACATTGAAGGTTTTGGATGATATTCACTATGCTCTGGTTAAAAGGTTGTGTTCATAGATTTGTCAAAGGGATTTGAAACTGTGGACCATACTGTCTTGGTGCAGAGACTGAAGTGTATTGAGATTACTGGTAATGCCCTAGAGTGGTATGTGAACTACCTGTCAAATAGAACTCAGTGTTTTAAGGCAATTAAGGCCGATGGTTGTCTGAAAGCTGCACTCAGGTGTGCCTCAAGGGTCCATTTTAGGTCCACTGTTGTTTATTTTGTAGATCAACAAAATTGGGAGACAGATTGAGACAGCTGATGTACATTTTTCTATTTGACACTGTTCTCTATTCAAGTGGCAGCAGCTTGATTTTGACCTTTGAAAAAGCTCAAATAGCTTTTAACATTATTCAACAGAATCTGTACTATTTGAAGCCTGTTCTGAATTCCTCCAAAACAAAATACATGGTATTTTCCAATAATAAACTCCGAAAACCAGGCACATGCCCTTCCGGTCTCCAAAGTGCCCTTTTGGGTGGTGGTATAATCCCCCCACAAAATGTTTTTTTGTATACTTTTTTTGTCGTTGTTCTGAACCCACTTGCTGCAAGTCGTCATTAACTTGACACAAGATAAAGAATGTAGCTAGCTACCGACATTTGTAATCCATTTGCCCCATTCATAGTTTGTCATCAAAGCATCCATATGATGTATTCTTCACCATCATTTTTGCCTTAGCCAAAATAACTTTAATATTGTGGTGAATATTTGTTGGTTCATGATGATGTCACTGAATATGCATCCAAAGTCAAGGCAAAGGCATACAGCTAAGTGCTTATGAAACTGCCCTTCTATCCCGGGTTTCACAACAGATACCAAAGGAGGAGGTCTTCTAGCATCACAAGAGGAGGACTGGGTTAGGCAAACAGCAATGACTGTAATTGTTCTGTGCTACATGAGTTATTATGAAATATGAAATTACTTTGACATGACATAATAAAATCATACAATGAAGTTAGAAGATTATGGTTATTAGATTATGAAGTTATTATTTAAGAGCATTGATGCTTAACCCTGATTGCTCCTGTAAGTGACAAACATTTAATGTAAATGATACACACACACACACACACACACACACACACACACACACACACACACACACACACACACACACACACACACACACACACACACACACACACACACACACACACACACACACACACACACACACACACACACACACACACACACACACACACAACCTGTGGCTCTGGCAGGTGTGTGCTCTGTGAGTAATCAATTTTACTCTGGCATCACCCTGCTCCCCCTTCTCCCAGCTTGAGAGGCAGTATAAAATAGGGTGTTGAGAATTAGGTTTAGGTTAGGAAAAGGGTTAGCTAAAAGAAAAAAATCTACATTTGACATTAGTTTGACAAAAGCTAGATCCCTTCTAGCCATGACCGGGCTGTCCCACCCCACTCCTCATTCCCATTGCGATTCAGCACCACAGCAGTGGCAAGAGGACACTAGGCGGCCACAAAATGAAGAAATTCCAAAACGGATGTTGAACAATCAAATTCGATATGTAAATAAAACACATTTGGCTAATCATTGAGAGAAAGCTTATTTTATTTATTAGTCTATGAAGTATATTTGCCTTTGAAGTTGGAGCACATTGACTGGTATCTCCATCAATGAATAAAACACATTATTTTACAATGGTTTTTATTTCATTTTTCTCCCGTACAATTTGACCGGCAACAATTTTTCTTATCTGCTTTTCATTTTTTTTATCGGCCAAAAGCCAGCATTTACCGGCTAATGGAAACCCTGGTGTGTGTCACATAAAAATAGCATGGAGGCTTTTGACTCTGAAGTCTGAACCCTTCTGAGTTTCCTTGGTCTTTTTCCATCTCTCTTATCGTTTGTGTCAGAATACACTGTACACGCAGACCCTTTTCCTACATGCTGACTTTCAGCCCGGGAAAATTTGTGGGATTTTTTTTCGACAGCCTGAGCATGAAAATGGAGGCAAAAAGCTAGTTGTAGTAGGGCTGGGCAATATATCGAATTAATTCGATTCATTCCAATTTTTGCGCGATATTCCAAATGCCTGTATTGCAAGAATCACGTTTTAAAGTCGTTTTTGATTTTATGAACGTTTGTCCACTTGTTCTCATGTTGTCTCGTCTCCTTCGCTCCTGTGCTGTGTGCACCTTTCCATTTACACCAGAGATCTGTATAAAATGAGGAAATGCACGTCGCCGCCCAAACAATGGGAGTCGTTGTCCCAAAGGAGGGAAGGCAGGGGACAAGCTTAGGTCCAAAACAAGCCCATAGCAATGCATTGGGCTTATTTTGGATGGAATTTTGTGAGAGTGAAACTTCTTACTTTGCCTCTTCCTCTGGTTTACACACACACACACACACACACACACACACACACACACACACACACACACACACACACACACACACACCAAGCCCCTCTCACTAATAACAACAAAGATAAGAGATCACTTCTTCATCTCCCAGGTAGCACAAATGTCGGGCCCACATCTGGCCTGACTCTGACATGCCAGATCTAAAACTGCTGGCCTGGGTCTGGCAGCTGGATCTGGCCCGAGTCCGAAATGAATGACGGCAGTCTAGGCCAGAGTAATTTGGCCCAGATCTGGCAGCCTGAACTAAGCCAAAGCTGACATTTTAGGGCCAGAATTGGCCCAGATCCGCTCGATTCAACCCCCCCACCCCCCGCCACACACACTCTCAAAAAAGAAGCATGATATTAAATGGAGGAAGTAATATTGCAGCTATCAACCGAACTACGAACAACATAAGCATAAAAAAAGACATGACATTTTCTCATTTTACCTTTTTTATTTAAATATATGAAATTTACTTTGTGTGCGTGTCATCCATCAACAAGTACTACGTGAGTACAGTAGCATGGACATATCCAAATAAATGTCACTAGAAAACAGCTTAAACAAACGCAAATGCAGCTACTTTGATGTTATTCTATGTGCATAGTTGATGCGATTGTGTTAGACATAGTTGGCTAGCTAGCAAGTAAGGGATAAGAACATTGCCAGCCTGCATAGTAATCAAACAAATAGAATGAACAACAAGTCCGCTTCTCTATCAACCTAACCGATAGCACAACTGGAAGGATGAAATAGCACGAATTTACTTATCAAAATTCTAATCTCAAAGAAAACATGTCATTTTTAACAGTAAATGTGTGCTTGTTTTCTTTGGCAACCGTGGAATAAGCGGGATAAAAGCCTCCGCTCTGTACATTACTTGGAACTAATAAACTCGGGCAGTACCAAGTCGTCCATTATTTCCAGATAATGTACAAAGCGTCAGTGTTTATCCCTTTATCCCATGTATGTATGCATGTATGTCAATGTATCTATTTCTCTCTGGGTCTATCTGCCCTTTCCTTGCTGTGTTCGGTCCTCTCCTTCCTGCGTCCGTCTCTGTCTGGTGCAAGCTGCAGCCACCTTATGACGAACTTCTCCGTCTCTCCATCTGTAGCCTTGGATGTGAAAGTGTTTCTCCTGACAGCCCCTTTGAATAACAGAAAAAAAGAGCAACAAAATGATGTGTAGTTACAACAATTAGTTCGATTTTGACACCACACGAAAATCGTAGGAATCACAATCCAGACCTCAAATGGGAAGGTTTCAATTTCAACACGGAGTCAAACAGATCAAAAGATATAAACATGTGCCTGTTGTAGCGCCACCGTGTGGTCAATCTGATTGTGCTTGCGAATGTTCAGTCTTGACAGGGTTTGGAACATGTTTACCAAGTTTGGTTACAATACAAATATCCGTGTCTGATTTTATGCATTTATATACTATTCTGTAAAGTATTTCCTTGAAGGACCTTGGTACATAGATGCCATATATCAAGTTTCATCCAGATCGGCCCTATGGTTCCGGAGGAAATGTCATTTAAGTGTTTAATTTTTTTCTCTAAATGGTGGAAAATCCATCATGGCAGACCTTGTGGGTCCTTGAGGCAAATGTGTACCTTGTGAAAAGAGGGACCTATGCACAGAAAATTAGGACTCTAGGTCAGGGATGGGCAACTGGCGGTCCACAAAGGCCTCGGATCAATTTCCCAAGGAAAATAACTATTTTCTGTGATCTATTGCCAGGTAGTATTTTCTGTGATCTATTGCCATAATAGTATTTTCATTCCTAATTCACTGGTCAGGCCACTGTCTGTCCCTCACAACAGTCTCTCTTATCTTGTGTCCCCTGCCCAGTAATCATGGATACAGCTCTCAGATGATAAACACATGGTCTGTGCTATTCAGCATCCTTTGGATGTCCCTACCCCATTGAAGTTGACATTTAAAATGGTTAAGGTTAGGTAAGGGCTTTGGTTATGTGTAATGTTAGGGTAAGGTTTAAGATTAGGGTTATGGTTTAGGGTATAGATATACTCATCATTCAACCTATAGAATGTTGTTTTACATGATAACTTCTAGGTATTATTAGCGGAAAGTTAAAATGTATTGTAAACCAGAATGGATGGACTGTACTTGTTGTTCAACAAATAATACGTTATTGTGAGTGATGACTGTTTTGTCACACATTCGTCTCTCGCTGTGAACAGTCTGAGTATTTGATGCATGGAGGTGGAACGAGGAGACAGTCCGTCAGAGAGGCTGAGGGTGGAGAGACAGAGTCTGCTGGCAGGAAGACAAACAAGAAGGCTATTGTCGAGCACATCCCTTTACATGGGGTTCGAGTGAGGAATGGTATCAGCTGGAAATACTAATAATTCAACCAATAGAATGTTTAACATTATACTTATAGTTTTTTTAATAGATTTGCCTTTTTAATGAAAGAAGACAGCAGCTGATTGACCCAACGTTACACATAACCACCGGGACCATATAAGAATATATATATATTGTATGTGTATACTGTAATTCAGCGTTTAGCTACCATAGTACACATGAAGCTAAATAAATCATTATCATTATCATCATCACTGAATCTTGGAGCGCTCTTTGCCATCTCCGCTCGAGACCAGTTGGGATCACGTGAGTCCTTTGTGACTCAATGGACATAGCTAGCTAGCTAATGTAGCTAACAGTGACTGTTAGCTAGCTAGCTATGTTAACAGAGTGCTTTCTTGCCTAGTCTTAGCTAGACTACCGATGTTTTACAAACAAAAACACTAGCTAGCTTATTTAGCTACCTAATATCACATAGGCTAGACTGTCACGTTCCTGACCTATTTTTATGTTATTTTGATTATGTTTAGTTGGTCAGGGCGTGAGTTGGGGTGGGCATTGTATGTTGTATGTGTTTGGTTAGTCTATGGGTGTTGTATGTGTATGGGATAGTGTTTGTTAGGTTGTCTAGTTATGTCTATGGCTGCCTAGATTGGGTCTCAATCAGAGACAGCTGTCATTCATTTGTCTCTGATTGGGAGCCATATTTAAGGTAGCCATAGGCAGTAGGCTTTTGTGGGTGTTTGTTACCTGTCTCTGTGTTTGTGTTCTGCACCAGATAGGTCTGTCTCGGTTTTCACGGTTTGTTATTTTGTTATTTGTTAAGTGTTCACGGTTATTGTTTAATTAAACATGTTGAGCACTGGCTACGCTGCATTTTGGTCCTCTCCTTCATCCCAAGAAGAAAACCGTTACAGAAACACCCACCAAACCCGGACCAAGCAGCGTAGCAACGGGGAGCAGCAGCGGCCCAGTACACAGGACTACTGGACACAGGAGGAATGGTCTTGGGAGATCATGGACGGAAAAGGACCCTGGGGAAGGGTTGGAGAGAATCGCCGCTCTCGGGAGAAGAAGGAGGCAGCCACAGCCCAGGAGCGGTGGATTGAGGAGGCAGCACGTAAGAGAGGCTGGAAGCCCGAGAGGCTCACTCAAAAATTTCTTGGGGGGGGGGGGCTAAAGGGGAGTGTGGCGAAGCCGGGTTGGATACCTGAGCCAACTCCCCGGGCTTGCCGTGGAGTGAGAGGGCGTCGTACTGGTCAGACACCGTGTTATGCGGTAAAGCGCACGGTGTCCCCAGTACGCGTGCTTAGCCCAGTGCGGGCTATTCCACCTTGCCGCACTGGGAGGGCTAGGTTGGGCATCGAGCCGGATGCCATGAAGCCGGCCCAACGTATCTGGCCTCCAGTACGTCTCCTCGGGCCGGCGTACATGGCACCAGCCTTACAGGTGGTGTCCCCGGTTCGCCTGCATAGCCCAGTGCGGGCTATTCCACCTCGCCGCACTGGCAGGGCTACGGGGACCATTCAACCTGGTAAGGTTGGGGAGGCTCGGTGCTCAAGAGCACGTGTCCTCCTTCACGGTCCGGTATATCCGGCGCCACCTTCCCACCCCAGCTCAGTACCACCAGTGCCTACACCACGCACCAGGCTTCCAGTGCATCTCCAGAGCCCTGTTCCTCCTCCACGCACTCTCCCTATGGTGCGTGTCTCCAGCCCAGTGCCTCCAGTTCCGGCACCACGCACCAAGCCTCCTGTGCGTCTCCAGAGCCCTGTACGCACTGTTCCTTCTCCCCGCACTCGCCCTAAGGTGCGTGCCCTCAGCCCGGTACCTCCAGTTCCGGTACCACGCACCAGGCCTAGAGTGCGCCACGAGAGTCCAGTGTGCCCTGTTGTTGTTCCCCGCACTAGCCTGAAGGTGCGTGTCCTTAGCCCGGTACCTCCAGTTCCGGTACCACGCACCAGGCCTACAGTGCGTCTCAGCCGGCCAGAGTCTGCCGTCTGCCCAGCGGCGCCTGAACTGCCCGTCTGCCCAGCGGCGCCTGAACTGCCCGTCTGCCCAGCGGCGCCTGAACTGCCCGTCTGCCCAGCGGCGCCTGAACTGCCCGTCTGCCCAGCGGCGCCTGAACTGCCCGTCTGCCCAGCGGCGCCTGAACTGCCCGTCTGCCCAGCGGCGCCTGAACTGCCCGTCTGCCCAACGCCGTCTGAACTGTCCGTCTGCCATGAGCCTGCAAAGCCGCCCGTCTGCCATGAGCCTGCAAAGCCGCCCGTCTGCCATGAGCCTACAGAGCCGTCCGCCAGACAGGAGCCGCTAGAGCCGTCCGCCAGACAGGAGCCGCTAGAGCCTTCCGCCAGACCGGATCAGCCAGAGCCTTCCGCCAGACCGGATCAGCCAGAGCCTTCCGCCAGACCGGATCAGCCAGAGCCTTCCGCCAGACCGGATCAGCCAGAGCCTTCCGCCAGACCGGATCAGCCAGAGCCTTCCGCCAGACCGGATCAGCCAGAGCCTTCCGCCAGACCGGATCAGCCAGAGCCTTCCGCCAGATCTGACCAGCCAGAGCCGTCAGCCAGCCATGACCAGCCAGAGCCGTCAGCCAGCCATGACCAGCCAGAGCCGTCAGCCAGCCAGGATCCGCCAGCCAGCCAGGATCCGCCAGCCAGTCCGGAGCTGCCGTCCCTCAGCCCGGAGCTGCCGTCCCTCAGCCTGGAGCTGCCGTCCCTCAGCCCGGAGCTGCCGTCCCTCATCCCGGTGCTGCCCCTTATCCCGGTGCTGCCCCTTATCCCGATGCTGCCCCTTCAGTTAGGTGGGTTTAGTTGGAGGGTGGTCATTGGGTGGGGGATACGGAAGCGGGGAGTGACTATGGTGGTGTGGGGACAGCGTCCAGAGCCGGAGCCACCACCGTGGACAGATGCCCACCCAGACCCTCCCCTAGACTTTTGGTGGTGCGTTCGGAGTACGCACCTTGAGGGGGGGGTTATGTCACGTTCCTGACCTATTTTTATGTTATTTTGATTATGTTTAGTTGGTCAGGGCGTGAGTTGGGGTGGGCATTGTATGTTGTATGTGTTTGGTTAGTCTATGGGTGTTGTATGTGTATGGGATAGTGTTTGTTAGGTTGTCTAGTTATGTCTATGGCTGCCTAGATTGGGTCTCAATCAGAGACAGCTGTCATTCATTTGTCTCTGATTGGGAGCCATATTTAAGGTAGCCATAGGCAGTAGGCTTTTGTGGGTGTTTGTTACCTGTCTCTGTGTTTGTGTTCTGCACCAGATAGGTCTGTCTCGGTTTTCACGGTTTGTTATTTTGTTATTTGTTAAGTGTTCACGGTTATTGTTTAATTAAACATGTTGAGCACTGGCTACGCTGCATTTTGGTCCTCTCCTTCATCCCAAGAAGAAAACCGTTACATAGACCCTAAATGTATTGACTAAGCTAGCTAACGTAAACTCGTACATCGCCTTGGTCCGTACAATTGCCCTTATTTTAGCGCCCCAAAAACGTAATACTTCCAGATCAACTGTAATGTCAATACCATTGTAAAGCACAATTTCTCCCCTTTCCAACAGAATCAATTACATGACCTAAACACTGCCCGTTTCTGCATAATTCAATCAGGCAATGAGCCCCGTCGGGTCTTTTTAAAAATGGCGGGTGGGGAAGTGAAACTAATGCGTGATAGTGAGGAGAGATGTCATGTGGGAAAATTGCTTTTTTTCACTCGATCTGTCCAACTTATCACCTTATCGCCTCTAAAATTTAAATAAAACACTATAAAGAGTTTATATAATGAGTGATCACATACCTATTTGAAGGTTTGTGTCGAATTTGAATCGGGTTTTTAGGGCGGTGCTAAAGTGATCTTAGAAGTAAACAGCGGCTTTGAGAATGATGATCGCATGAATTGATGATGCAAAAAATTACTACGTATCCCCCCTTACCCCCGTCACTGTCCATTTCTTGTTTTTAAAGGATTAGAGAAGTGCTACACCTGGTGGAGAGAGATTGTAAGACAGAAATAGTTGCTTTATGCGTGCTGTACGTTACGACATGACACGCCACGATGTAACGGAGGGTCAGTTTTTTCAACTTTTCTCCAATACTATAGAGCCATTATTACCATGTCGATCAACGCTTGAATAGAAACCTAGTTCACACCCCCAATTTTGAAGTCAACACAGTCGCTACAGTCCCATTAGTTTTCTTTGTAGCCTCGTTTGAATGTTGCGGTTGCGCACATTTGTACGGAATGGGGTGAGTTTACGTTACCTCTGCTCTAGCAGTTAGCTAAAATAGCGAGCTAACATTAACGTTAGCTGACGTTAATGAGAAACGTTGACAACCATGACCAGTCCAAAATGAAGCTAGCCACAATGTCACAAACTAATTTGCGACAAAATAACAAATACAACAGCTATCATTTACCTATTTTTAACTTTTTCGTATCTTCTACTGCTGGTCTCGACAGTTAACCAACTGATTGACTCTCACAACGACCGTTGGAAAGTCAGGCACCGAGGCAGGCTCTAGCTGCAAGGCAGATGGCTCAAACAGCAGAGGCCACCGCTGCTGGATCGTGTGTTTTTGGTTCCTTTCGAGGTAATGCTGGCTCCCTATTAAGGATACTTCAGCAAGCATTGATGATACATGTATGCTACTTTTTGCTATGTTGAAAATTTGAATCACAGATTTGTAAAACAGATTGGAAATTGTTTTTTATTTAACTAGGCAAGTCAGTTAAGAACAAATTCTTATTTACAATAACGGCCTAGGAACAGTGCCTTGTTCAGGGGCGGAACGACAGATTTTTACCTTGGGGATTCTGTCTAGCAACCTTTTGGTTACTGGCCCAACGCTCTAACCACTAGGCTACCTGCCACCCCATTGTTGACTTAAACTTTGTTTATGTTGAGGTTCAGAATTTGTTTTGCATGCAACCTTGGGTTATGACAAAGAAACACTATGGCAAAGTTACACAGTTGGTGACACAATTCATAACTTACCTGGTTAAGATACGCGGTTTTATTTTCTTCTGGTTTATCAGAATGCGCAAGCAACCCATAGCTACTGTGAAATTCCATGCAGGAAAATGTTCAATGTCTCACAAATATGAGGTGTGAAAAAATAAGAAATGTGACATTAAGCAGAAGCTTTTATCCAAAGTGACAGTGTATATGCATACATTTTCCGTTCGTGGCCCCGAGAATCGAAACCCACAATCATGACGTTTCGAGCGCCACAATTTCTTCCATTGACTTTCGTCGTTATTTATTTAGCTATTTTAATAGGCTATAGACTACATTTGTAACAGTTTAGTAGACTATTGCAATAATTCATGGTTGTAGGCTGCATCAATCCTTCAGCCTAGGTAGCAGATTATCAAATGGAAGATATAGGCCTATTCGTTCCTCCAGGCTGCGCTCTGCAGTTGCCAGGCACGCTCCACTATTGATATCATTAGGCCTACATTTTTAGAAAATAACATTATTTTATTCTACCTCCTGCAATGAGGAATGTATTATGGTTAGTACACAATTATTGTCTAGGCTGTAAACTGCAGTGATGTAGGCTATTTATTAATTTGTTACATTTAGCCCTTTTCAATGATACCCAATTGGTAGTTACAGTCTTGTCCCATCGCTGCAACCCCTACAGACTCAAGAGACATTTGTCCTCCGAAACACGACCCTGCCAAGCCGCACTGCTTGCTTAACCCAGAAGCCTGCCGTGCCAATGTGTCAGAGGAAGCACCGTCCAGCTGGCAACTGAAGTCAGCTTGCAGGTTCCCTGCCCTCCACAAGGAGTTGCTAGAGCGCAATGGGACAAGGAAATCACGTCCTGCCTAACCCTCCCTTAACCCGGACAGCGCTGGGCCCATTGTGCACTGCCTCATGGGTCTCCTGGTCACAACTGGCTGTGACATAGCCTGGGATCGAACCCGGGTCTGTAGTGATGCCTCAAACACTGTGAGGCAGTGCCTTAGACCGCTGCGCAAGTCGGGAGGCCCCGATGTAGGCTAATTTTAATAACCTCTAAAATGTCCTTTTGTGTTTCATGCCGAAATAAATCCCTGATTATACAACCATTTGGATCAGTTATGGGTTTATTTTGACAGTTTACAAGGTTCAGAAAATTACATTAGGCCACTCATATGGTGTATTTTGGCAGGATGTATCGGCATTTACAGATGGGCCTACCATAGAAAAATAGGCTATAGCCTATGACACTGAGATGTGCTGTCTGTCATGGATCATGTAACCCAAGTCGTCCTATAATTAACGTGGCCACCAGCATGTGCCTAAAATCGCTAACGTCATTATATTGAGCCAGGATTGGCTGAAGGACTGAAATGAATAGAATTAGCGTGAGTGGGATTAAAAATAAAAATCTGTAAAATCTCATTCATTTATAACATAGATTCTCTAGGGTGCTTCTCCATCTAATTGCCTAATGGGCCGAATGTTAGCTTGCAAATGACCTAGCAAATTCATGGTGAAATTATTACATTCATAATTGTTTTCATTCTTCAATCACCTGCCGAATAAAAACCTCCTATGGCCCTACTTCGGAAAAAGTGAATCAGACTAGATATGCTTAAGTGGACTCGGCCCGAGAACCATTAGCTGGAATCTAGAGTAATATGATTCTGCCGGACTCCGTATGAAGCCCACCCAAGTCCAAGTCGATGTCAAGTGCGCCGAGTCTCAAACCGAAAAGGCCCGAACTCACCGTGTTGACTGGGCTCTGACGAGCGGTTTAAACTTGCTATTTGACGTTTTTGTCCAACAGACACCAAAACACATTGAGAAATTATTTTACAGTAATAGAGAAGTTCACCTTTCTAATGATGCCCTTTTTATGTCTCAACTACTCAAACAGCACGCAGAGCATACACTACTAAAACCAGAGTATCAATGAACGTTGATTGTGGAAAATGAATGCTCACGTTTGTCGCACGCAGCATTTCGGTAGTAAGTACCGCGACCAGCATTTTAGCCAAAGACCGTTATACTAGATGTCTAGTCTGTCTTTTATAAATGTGCATAAAACGCAATTATATAAAGAACTGGAAAGTCGTTCTCATTCTGAGAAATAAAGATAGGCCATTTGATTTCAACATCTGAACAAAGTGGACAGGCTTACATGCTGTTCAAACAGTTGGAGACGGACAGATGTGTGTGTTCATAACAATTCAACTGTTCTACCTTGTCAGTTAGCAAATAGATCCAAGTTGGCTAAACTTGAGATATAAAGATTAGCTGGCTACTCCTAGTACATGGGCTTGTGCTTGAGAGATTGTTTATGAGACATGTGTTAATTGTCTATAGCATAATGCCGGCTACAAGAAGTTAGTCATTATTAGTGAATATGCATTATGCATGGTTCTGGTTAAAGTTGTAACAAAAAAGGGCATTTTCATAGACAGACTTGTTCAGTAACTTGTTCAGCCAGTTCAGTGATTATTGCAAACTGTTCTGATAAAATAAGACAATTACTAGTGGATTTTATGGTTGTGGAAGGCTTATATTTAGCCTAGGTAGAACTTCACAAGTCCTGAATTCATTTGATTATTGCTGACTGTTTGAACTTCAGTGTATATGACCGTTAATTGTACAATAAAGCTCATGTAGAGAAAACATTGTGAAAACTGTAGATATACTGTATATCTTGAATCGCACATACGTTTGAAAAAATGTAGATTAGATTTTTTTGCCATATAGCCCAGCCCTAAATTGTAGTTAGCCTGATGAATCACACTAAATTCTTCCGGTGCTCTGTTGTTCGCTACATACTTTAGTCTGAGACTGACATCATTTAAGTAGTTTGTGATGACGAGGGGCACCACAAAGTAATAAGACTAAGACTGCCACCACAAAGTAATACGACGGAGACTGCCACCACAAAGTAATAAGACTAAGACTGCCACCACAAAGTAATAAGACTGAGACTGCCACCACAAAGTAATAAGCGATCTGATCGTCTCTAATCAATCAGAGTATCAAACTGCCGCTTTACCAACGTGTGTTCTGGCTCTGGCCCAACCCATTGGTTTCTGGACCAATCAAACGGCCCTAAATGTTTTCGCATTTGGTGAAGGGTCGGGGATGTACTCAGATCCAGACTCATTGCAGTGAAGAAACTAAGCAAGGAGTCTGGATAGCCAGGCAAAGTTGTAGGGATATACCATTTGAAACAGACAACATACTTGAACCCAAAGTTGGGTTCTTGAACCCAAAGTAAAAATGGACAAAAAGATATTCAACATAAGAGTCATATGGGCTATGTGAATCTGTCATATGTCTGAAATGAAGAGGATACACACACTTCTGAAGTCAAAGTATGTGTCATCATATGCCCTTGATGAGGATAACTGAGGGACTGTGGAGAATGACCCTAAAGACATGACACATACTTTTACTGTGAGACCATTCGTCAAACCCAAGATGTAAAAATTAGGCAACATAAGCGTTCCTTGCTGGAGATCATGCAGTATTGGACTCCTCTTGGTCTTTTCACACCAGCTAGAGATCAAAGGTCTGAGAGACCACAGGCCTGGCTGGGAGTAGGTTGCGTCCCAAATGAAACACTATTACCCATTTGGTGCACTACTTCTGACCAGAGACCCTGGTCAAAACTAGTGCACTAAATAGAAAATAGGGTGCCATTTGGGGTGCAAGCTAGAGTGGTGTTGAGACACTATCACGGGTCACAGTGTGAGGAAATCTAACACATCCATCTCGTTTGGTATGACCCAGGCTTGGAGACACTGATGTGACCTCCTTATAACATATCCCTCTGAGGGGAAGGGAACAGCCAAAACATTATGAATCATTAAGAACGATTGCGTTCAAAGGTTTCGGGGGTGAGGAGGTGATGTCTTGCAGAAAATTCAACCATCAACCGTCACCATGTTGCAAAATAATCAAACATAAATGAGTACAATGTGTTATTCAGACAAAATGAATGAACACTAGTCAATGTGCTGAATGCACCATTCCACAGAATTGACTGTATGTACACCGCCCCACATCACAATTCCAAGCCTCCCAAACTGAATGCCTCCACTTGACCAAAGGGAGTTTTATCCACAACAGATATACAGTAGCTGAGCATGCATTTTCAAAAAAACAGGAGACTTTCTCCTTTTCAATACCCACATGCACTGAGAGGGAGCTGAGAGAGCGACGTCCAGCTGCCTTAGAATGGAAGAGGGGAACATCCCTGCAGGATATGGCCCCCCCCCCCCCCCCCCCAGCGCAGCTATGAAAACCCCTATTGAATGGCTGAGGCTAATGTGACTTTCATTAGCGCTATGCTAGCAGCCAGAGACTGAGGCAGGCCAAACCCAAATAGAAAAGAGCTACAGCATAACTGTGTCGGATGCCCAACCTTCTACTACCCCTAGCCAAACTGATTGACTTCCTGCCTCGCCCAATGGAATAATCCCTAAACTCCAGTTGCTCCCATATTAAGCATTGGGTTTCGTTCGGTTGGGTTCTTAACTCACCCAACAGGTTACCACAGCAATTGTTTGAATATCTAAAGTCCAAAGATGCCAACCCATGGGAACAAGATATGACAAAAACATTCAGATTCAAAATACCCATTAAACACGAGCTGAAGTGTTTCTCGAACATAACCTATAAATATTCCACGAAATTACCACATGGTAAACGAACGAATGTTTAGGAGACATTCCTCAGTACGGTCTACTCGGCTACCTGGGGGAGTTGCCATGCCAAAGCAAATGGGGAACTTTTCCCCCCCGTCGTTTTATCCTGGCAACAGTGTGGTACACCCCGCTTCTCACTCCTTTCTTTTTTCTCTCTTTCTCCCACTCCCTTTCCTCCCATTACCTCCATCTCGCCAGATTTGCCCCATGCACCTGGGACTCTTAATGCCAGTATAGAAAAACAGAAATCCTCCGTTTCAGGTCGGTATGGGAGCAACAAAGTTTGTGAATGGGTCGTTTGAGAGAAACGCCGGGAAATGCTGGTATTTTTAGCAGCAGAATGCGGCACAATTACCAGTCGAGTCCCAGGTGCGGCTTGGAGGGCTGCTTTCTGCTGAGCCCTGGAGTGCCATTGAAACCGGCTCTAGAATCATTCATTTTCATAGCCTCATCGTCGGCTCCCACAGACAGCAGATGTGTACTGCTGCGATCACCGCATGGCTGGCTGCCACGATGCAGGTCAAACACTCCAAGTGAGAAGAAGTTGGAGAGAAAGAAGTGCGGCGAAACGATGTCCAAACAGCATGAAAGAACACTGGAGTTGTGCATGAGGAAGTCGAATGCATGCAGGGGTGATTTTGAACATTAGGCTGTAGGTGATGAACTGTGAGGTTTCCTCATTCGAGAGAGGTCCCAATGTGGGGCTCTCCAGTCTCCATTGGTGTGGCAGTCCTTGTTATAGCCGAAAGACAGTCAGACCTGAGTGGTGCTGCAGTGGAGCTGTCCTCTTATCCCTGACATCGATATAGGGGCTTTGCAAGTGGGAAAACAATAGTTTTAACAAGCGCTATCAGGCCTAGCAGTGTGAAGGCAGGCCAAACGATTTCATTTCGCAGCCAATTTCATTATCAGGACAGACAGAGTGTACTAATGCCTGAAAACCAACAATAGCAAAGCATCCTTCTAATTAAGCCCTTGAGTAGCATTGCTTAGTGGACCAGCCTATCTGTTTTGGATGCCTGCGAAGCGCCTGATTGGATTCAAGAATGCTCCTAATAGCCTCCCTATTTTTCCCATAGGCCACAGAGGAATCTGCTGAATTCAATGAACCAACCACGGGGCTTTGTCTCAAGCTTTTAGAGACTGATTGAGGCATATGACTACCATAAATTTTTACATAAATTCCACATTCATTCTGTCAACATTCCATGTCAATGACAGTGAGCACGAAATAGCTACAGAGGACAAGAACAACAAAAAAACGTAGACACGCAGTAATTTGTTCTTCATTTGTAGAGGACCTACGGCGAGCTGGTTCAAGCTAGGCCATACCATTCAATGCTACGTTGTAACGATTGAAATTCCTCACCAAGACAGGCCAGCACCAGGCCAAGACAAACAGAGTAGAGTACTGGCAGGCACGCATCACGGCTCCAATTTTACCGTAGAAAAGTACTGAACACAATAGGAGTACTTGACTCCTCTGACACTTAACAGTCTAAGCTGAACCCATAACTTCTCCCCTTACTGCTCTCTCCTTTCAGGGGGTGGAAACGGATCGGTCTACGAGTACAAAGCCGACTGTGCGTTTTACACAACGGAGTTGTTCAGAATAAATTCTAAGTGATCTCTGTCTATAAACACACTGTTTTCACACAATGGAGAATGGAATATTTTATAGCTAGGAGAGTGGGTCTAAAAATGGACATCTCAGCAAGGAAGCGAACAAGAAGTGGACTCACTCTATCCCCCCTGAGGTGACGGAAATTAATTAAATCCGGCACGGCAGATGCTGCCTTTTTATCAAACGCTCCTTTTCGAGATGGCCCTCAAATTAGCCAAGTTGGAGCGATGTGACAACCTAAGAACGTTGTCTGCTTTTGTTTTGAAGCTGGCTGTCCCCTCCAATGACTGTCAGCTAATGTCAGACCAAACAGAGTGGATACATACAGTAGAGGCTCTATCTGACTCCATTGTAATTCATTCTTATTGGCTTAATGAATTGAACTTTTTTTATTTAACCCTTATTTTACCAGGTAGGTTGACTGAGAAATCATTTCCGTTTACAGCAACAAAACCGAGGGAACAGTTGCATGGGAGAATGATCCAATTGGAAGCTGGGGATGATTAGGTGGTTGTGATGGAATGAGGGTCAGATTGAGAATTTAGCCAGGACACCGGGGTTAACACCCCTACACATACGATAAGTGGCATGGGGTCTTTAGTGACCACAGAGAGTCGGGACACACGTTTAACGTCCCATCCAAAAGACAGCAACCTACACAGAGCAATGTTCCCAATCCCTGCCCTGGGGTATTGGGATATTTTTCAGACCAGAGGAAAGAGGGCCTCCTATTGGTCCCCCAACACCACCTCCAGCAGCATCTGGTCTCCCATCCAGGGACCAACCAAGACCAACCCTGCTTCAGAGGTAAGCCAGCAGTGGGATGCAGGGTGGTATGCTGCTGGCAAAAGCCATGCAAAAGCCATGCTAAAAGCATGCATGCGTCAATGTGCTTAAATTAATAGAATGACTTTCTACTTGAAGGGCATAATTACGGCACAAAACAGGTTTATCTCTGGATTAAATAATTCACAACCCGTCCCCTTTATAGCGTGTGATCTAATGCGTTCAATAAAACCGAAAACATTTAAGGGCTAATTCTCCTGAGGATAGATGGTCAAGACGGATTCTAAAATGGCTTCCTTGTCTCAACAAACCGATGATACCATAGATAGTAAGTGATGAAATGACTCGCAATAACGTGCGGAACTTTTAATAATGAGCTTAGAGTACGATATCTTTGATTAATATTTGATAAAGGCCTTTATAAAGCATAGGTAGAGATCTATGGATCTGTTTATGACAACCAACCTAATGACAACTGGCACACGTTGCTATGGCATCAAAGGTAGATGTCATAAACGGGTTGCACGTGTATCTTTAATCATGTCAATTTTTTATACTGACCTCAATGTCTCAAGAGGGTCAATCGTTAGAAACGTACTTGTTTATAAAGTCGTGTTGACCCTGACACGGCACTGACACTGCGCCAGAGTTCACAGCTTGTTGTGAACAAGCTCCTACAGAACTGGAGGATGCAGACTTGAAAACCCCCAACACCCACACTCCAAACAGTCTCGCTTTGCTCCGCAGATCAATGCCCCTCTCATGTGCTTCTCAGCAGGGCTGACTGAGTATCAGAACACTCGCTGCTTAGTTTGACAGTGTCCCAGATTTCACCTTATTCTCAACGTAGTGCACTACTATGGACCAGAGCCCTGGCGTCTGGTCAAAGTAGGGCACTACATAGAGAATAGGGTGCCATTTGGGATGTAGCCTACGACTCGCATATCTCGAATAAGACTGTTGCAGAAATATGTTACATCCTCAACAATAGAGGCTTCTCTGATGTGAACCTGAACCTGCGGAAATGCATAGATATCTCAATCAAACCAACACCCACACGTTGAACACAGGCAAGTAAATACAGCTGGCAACATTATAGGAGAGTACAACCTTTTCCAACAGTCTTTTAAGTTAAATATACCATACAGTAAAAAAAATTCAGGGCCAGCAATTAAGAGCAAAAATCCACCACAGACAAACATCATCTGTTGCAATTGATGCCGTGTTCCATACAGGCAAAACGTTCTCCCCAAAAACACGAGGTTAGGCGGGAAAAAAAGAATGAGACTGCAAAACCATTGCAACAGGAGTTGCTGTTAGAGAGGATGAAGGTAACCACACAAGCAGGGTCAGGGGAGCAGAAGTCTCTCCATTTACAGTAATCCAGAGGTCCTTGTCCCACTGCAGGAAATCTGTCCAAACTCAAAAACCACATAGCTTAGGCCTTTCACCCAAGAACACGTGGTCACTTTCCTGCCAAGCCTACCCTGGCCATCATGATCACGGTTCAATTAAAGTTCACTGTTCTAAGGGGCATCTGAAAAGGTCCCCGTGCGCACACTGGAATGGGAGTGAAGGCTGCCAATTTCCTTTCCCCAGAAATTGCCAAGGAAACAACAACCTTTCCAGTAATGGAGTTGCCTGCTGCCGGTCGTGATGTGATTGGATTCAACGTCGTGTTCTCTCTCGACGAGGGAGCAGCGACTCGACGGGTACGGCATCTCAAGTGTAACGTACATATTCAATCCGGCGTCTTTAATAACTTTTATTATGTCTATTGACTCTCCCTGGGCAGAGACACAGGAAGAGTCCCAAATGGCACTCTATTCTCTGGGACAAATTCAATAGGGAATAGGGTGCAATGTGGGAAGCAGTACTAGACACCTGCTGCTGGGGAAAGAGATAGGGAACTGCTTGTAATGTGCCTGATATTGGAGGTTAGTATGATTATGTTAAAGGTCAGAGGATTGTTGACCCTTGGTGTACAGCCGAGGTGAGATGTGATAACAAACTCTATGCCATGTACAGTTGAAGTCTGAATTTTACATACACCTTAGCCAAATACATTTAAACTCAGTTTTTCACAATTCCTGACATTTAATCCTAGTAAAAACTCCCTGTCTTAGGTCAGTTAGGATCATCACTTAAGTTTAAGAATGTGAAATGTCAGAATAATAGTAGAGAGAATGGTTTATTTCAGCTTTTATTTCTTCCATCACATTCCCAGTGGGTCAGAAGTTTACATACACTCAATTAGCATTTGGTAGCATTGCCTTTAAATTGTTTAACTTGGGTCAAACGTTTCGGGTAGCCTTCCACAAGCGTCCCACAATACATTGGGTGAATTTTGGCCCATTCCTCCTGACAGAGCTGGTGTAACTTGGTCAGGTTTGTAGGCCTCCTACGTGCTCGCACACACTTTTTCAGTTCTGCCCACAAATCTTCTATAGGATTGAGGTCAGGGCTTTGTGATGGCCACTCCAATACCTTGACTTTGTTGTCCTTAAGCCATTTTGCTACAACTTTGGAAGTATGCTTGGGGTCATTGTCCATTTGGAAGACCCATTTGTGACCAAGATTTAACTTCCTGACTGATGTCTGAGATATTGCGTCAATACATCCACATATTTTTCCCCCTCATGATGCCATCTATTTTGTGAAGTGCACCAGCCCCTCCTGCAGCAAAGCACCCCCACAACATGATGCTGCCACCCCCGTGCTTCAGGGTTGGGATGGTGTTCTTCGGCTTGCAAGCCTCCCCCTTTTTCCTCCAAACATAACGATGGTCATTATGGCCAAACAGTTCTATTTTTGTTTCATCAGACCAGAGGACATTTCTCCAAAAAGTATGATCTTTGACCCCATGTGCAGCTGCAAACCGTAGCTTGGCTTTTTCATGGCGGTTTTGGAGCAGTGGCTTCTTCCTTGCTGGGCGGACTTTCAGGTTATGTCGATATAGGACTCTTTTTACTGTGCATATAGATACTTTTGTACCTGTTTCCTCCAGCATCTTCACAAGGTCCTTTGCTGTTGTTCTGGGATTGATTTGCACTTTTCGGAACCAAAGGACGTTCATCTCTAGGAGACAGAACGGGTCTCCTTCCTGTGCGGTATGACGGCTGCGTGGTCCCATGGTGTTTATACTTGCGTACTATTGTTTGTACAAAATTAACGTGGTACCTTCAGGCGTTTGGAAATTGCTCCCAAGGATGAACCAGACTAGTGGAGGTCTCCAATCTTGGCTGATTTCTTTTGATTTTCCCATGATGTCAAGCAAAGAGGCACTGAGTTTGAAGGTAGGCCTTGAAAATACATCCACAGGTACACCTCCAATTGACTCAAATTATGTCAATTAGCCTATCAGAAGCTTCTGAAGCCATGACATCATTTTCTGAAATTTTCCAAGTTGTTTAAAGGCACAGTCAACTTAGTGTATGTAAACTTCTGACCTACTGGAAATGTGATACAGTGAATTATAAGTGAAATAATCTGTCTGTAAAAAATTTTGGGGAAAAATTAGATGTCCTAACCGACTTGCCAAATCTATAGTTTGTTAACAAGAAATTTGTGGAGTGGTTGAAAAACGAGTTTTAATGACAACTTCAACTGTATGTGAGTAACACAATGCAATCCTGTTGGAAAGGGAGATAAATGACAATGAGGAGGCAAAAGAATATCCTTGTGAATGTTGTCCTTTACATTATTTATGGCTGCCAATTCTTACAAGCTGTAAGCATGTCAGAAGCATTACAAAGAGGAAAGTAAGAGATACTACAAAGCACGACATACAGAAGCAGGATAATGCAGGGTCCTGCGGCAAGGCCTTCCTCCTCACACAACATAGTAAGCTACACAGGTAGCCTAGTGGTTAGAGCGTTGGACTAGTAACCGAAAGGTAGCAAGATTGAATCCCGAGCTAAAAATCTGTTCCTAGGCTGTCATTGAAAATAAGAATTTATTCTTAATTGACTTGCCTAGTTAAATAATACATAATAAGCCCTCCCTCTCCCTCTCCCCCAGATAGCGTGGATAAAAAGAGGTGTTTAAGCTGCGCCACTTGAAGAGGGGTCTCATCTGCAGCCGCAGGTGTTGTTCCATCGCACAGCTATGGCGGGTAGACATCACAGCCACCGCTCTAGGCCACACGTCTACAGCTGCTGCGATAGTCCTCCTCACAGACACGCGGAGGAGGAGGAGGAGGAGGAGGAGGAGGAGGGGTGGCCCACAGCTTTAGCTAACATTACAAGGACAACAACACTCAGGCTGTTTACTGTATACAGTGCCTTCAGAAACTAGTCACACCCCTTGACTTTTTCCACATTTTGTTGTGTTACAGCCTGAATTTAAAATGGATAAAAAAAATTTTTTTTTTTGTCACTGGCCTACACACAATGCCCCATAAGGTCAAAGTGGATTTATGTTCATTGAACATTTTACAAATGTATTAAAAATGAAAAGCTGAAATGTCTTGAGTAAGTAGGTATTCAACCCCTTTGTTATGGAAGCCTAAATAAGTTCAGGAGTAAACATGTGCTTAACATGTCACATAATAAGTTGCAATAATGGTGTTTAACATGATTTTTGAATGACTACCTCATCTCTGTACCCCACACATACAATTATCTTTAAGGTCCCACAGTCGAGCAATACATTTCAAACACAGATTCAACCACAAAGACCAGGGAGGTTTTCCAATGCTTCGCAAAGAAGGGCACCTAACATTGAATATCCCTCTGAGGATGGTGAAGTTATTAATTACACTTTGGATGGTGTATCAATACACCCAGTCATTACAAAGATTCAGCTTCCTTCCTAATTCAGTTGCCGGAGAAGAAGGAAACCACTCATGGATTTCAACATGAGGCCAATGGTGACTTTAAAACAGTTACAGAGTTTAATGGCTGTGATAGGAGAAATCTGACGTGACCAACAGTTACAGAGTTTAATGGCTGTGATGGGAGAAATCTGACGTGACCAAAAGTATGTGAACACCAGTTCATCAAACATCTCATTCTAAAATCATGGGGATTAATATGAAGTTGGTCCCCTCTTTGCAGCTATAACAGCCTCCACTCTTCTGGGAAGGGTTTCCACTAGGCTTTGGAACATTGCTGCGGGAAATTGTTATTATTCTGCCACAAGAGCATTAGTGAGGTTGGGCACTGCTGTTGGAAGATTAGGCCTGGCTCACATTCGGCGTTCCAATTCATCCCAAAGGTGTTTGATGGTGTTGAGGTCAGGCCAGTAAGTTCTTCCACACCTTTCTCAACAAACCATTTCTGTATGGACCTTGGAAGCACAGAATTGTCTAGAATGACATTGTATGCTGTAGAATTAAGATGTCCCTTCACTGGAACTAAGGGGCCTAGCCCAAACCATGAAAAACAGCCCCAGACCATTATTCCTCCTCTACCAAACCCATATTTGTCCGTCGGACTGCCAGATGACGGTGCCACGGTGAATGTCACTGAACTCTTCAGAAAGGCCATTCTACTGCCAATGTTTGTCTATGGAGATAGCATGGCTGTGTGCTCGATTTTATTCACTTGTCAACAACGGGTGTGGCTGAAATAGCCAAATCCACTGACTTGAAGGGGTGTCCATATACTTTTGTATACATAGTGTAGCTCTCTCTCTCTTGCTTCACCTTCATTTTTAAATGAATGAATTAGTTAACTGTTCAACTACTGTATATCTCTCTTTGAGTCAAGTACTCACCACATTTTATGCACTGCACTGCGAGCTAGCTGTAGCGTATGCTTTCAGTACTAGATTCATTCTCTGATCCTTTGATTGGGTGGACAACATGTCAGTTCATGCTGCAAGAGCTCTGATAGATTGGAGGACGTTCTCTGGATGTTGTTATAATTACAGTGTAAGTCTATGGAAGGGGGTGAGAACCATGAGCCTCCTAGGTTTTGTATTGAAGTCAATGTAACCAGAGGAGGACGGAAGCAAGCTGTCCTTCGGCCAAACCATGGTGCTGTTGAGGCTACTGTAGTTTTTTTGATCAATTATTTGGTGACGTGAATATATTTAGTGTAGTTGAAACTTTTTTAATGTTTCACAATTTTAATTTTTATGAAAATCACTGAGGAGAATGATCTCCCTTTCCTCCTCTGAGGAGCCTCCACTGCTAAACAACCATTTTCAAGTCTTGCCATATATTTTCAAGCAGATTTAAGTCAAAACTGTAACTCAGCCAGTCTTGTTCAGCCAGACTCAGTTCAGTCTTGTTAAGCAATTCCAGTGTAGATGTGTGTTTTAGGTTATTGTCCTGCTGAAAGTTCAATTAATCTCCCAGTATCTGGTGGAAAGCAGACTGAACCAGGTTTTCATCTAGGATTTTGCCTGTGCTTAGATCCATTTTGAAAACATTTTTATCCTGAAAAACTCCCCAGTCATTAACGATAACAAGCATACCCATAAAATGAGGCAGCCACCACTATGCTTGAAAATATGAAGAGTGGTACTCAGTAATGTGTTGTATTGGATTTACCCCAAACATACTGTAGCTAGCTATATTTCGTTGTATTTTTTTCACTTTCACTTAGGTAGCGAATGCATCTAGCTAGTTTAGCCTACTCAAACACCCGGCTCAAACAGATAGGGATGCTATGTTAGCTGGCTGGTTATGGCTATCCAACACTGGAACTCTTCCATGTCAAGGTAAGCTTTTGGTTTTACTAATTTATTGCCACCGGGGCACGGCGGTGTAACTGCTAAACTGCTTGCTGACTGTACACTTTATTGCATGAATGTAGCGGGTTTACTAACGCGTTAGTTCTAGTAGCTATGTTGACTATGATGTTAGCTAATATTGTGACAACGATGTAGGC
Source organism: Salvelinus alpinus (assembly GCF_045679555.1). NCBI lineage: Eukaryota > Metazoa > Chordata > Actinopteri > Salmoniformes > Salmonidae > Salvelinus > Salvelinus alpinus. The sequence continues at coordinate 2,887,359 of NC_092111.1, read as the reverse complement.
TGTGTGTAGAGCTTGGAAGGTTTGGAAGTTTTTTTTGCCTGGTCACAGACAGCTGATTGTGCACTGAAATCCACAAACAAACGGAAAAGGTGAGAGGAGGAAAGCGTGTAGATGCAAGAAGGAATTATGCAATGAGCAAAATGATCATGCTGTTTGTATGTGGCTGCTATGAAAATGAAATGTGTTTGCGTGTGATCAGGGGTGTATTCATTCCGCCGATTCTGTTGAAAACATTTCTTAAACGGAAGCAAATGGAACCGGGATAAACATACCTGAATTCTTCCATTAGAAATTCTCGTTTACAATTATTGGACTAATGATTACACCCTAGATCAGCTAGATGCAGGCAAGAGTGGAATTGAATTTGTCACTGTCTGTCACGTTGGTATAAAGGGATCGGGAGACAGGCTCAGAAATGCGTAATAGGGTTTTTTATTGATCCAAATTACAGTGTGCCATGTAAAAGCACGGGGACGAAGACCAAACAAACACGTATACAAAACACAGGGTTGTAACCCAAACCAAAGAGTGAGGAGTACCTGGAATATATAGACCGGGGCGAGACCCGTAACATACAAGTGCACAATGATATCGCACGGGACGAGGCCCGAAATCATCTGCGCAATCCACAATGGCACGAAAGCCAAAACACACAGCACAGGTACTCACACGACCAACGGATATTGGAACAATACTCGACAGGACAATGGTGAACAATGGTCACACTTACACAATTACTAATCAATGGGAATAGGGACCAGGTGTGCCTAATGACACAGTTCTGGAGGGATCCGTGACATTGTCTGTCACCTTGATTCCTCCAATTTTTCTCTCGACCTGTGCACCTACGTTGTAAAAGTTCATTCATAGGCTGGGTTGTAGCAACCTCATGACGGTTACAGGGAAAATGTGAGTATCATGTAGTAGCCTAAACCTATCGATGTTACATTGAGCTGGGTGAATAGAATATGAACGACAGTCATTCAATATGCTGAAATAGAAATGCTCATAAAAAAAACTGCATCCTCCGTCATCTGAAACTGTTGTCTACCGATGATCTGACAGAGCTTGAAGAATTTTGAAAAGAATAACGGGCAAATGTTGCACAATCAAGGTGTGGAAATCTCTTCGAGACTTACCCAGAAAGACTCACAGCCGTAAACGCTGCCAAAGGTGATTCTAAACATGCATTGACTCAGGGGTGTGCACACTAATTTATGTGTTTCATTTTCAATTACATCCGCAAAAATGTCTAAAAACATGTTTTCACTTTGTCATTACAGGGTATTGTGTGAAGATGGGTGAGAAAAAAATAATGGAATCCATTTTGAATTCAGGCTGTAACACAATATGAAATAAGTCAAGGGGTATGAATACTTTCTGAAGGCACTGTAAGTGCCTCACAAGGTGTCTGACGGCATGCAATGCCCCGCGAGCATTGAGCAAAGCCTCGACAAGAATAACATAAAAACCCGGAGATCTGATTCCTCCATGTAACACAAGGCTCTGATTTCCCGACGTCATTCGATTTGAACCCAAAGCCCCGCAGTTGAACTCTCCCGACAAAACACGTCCCAGGCTCTTCATTCACAGACTGGCCCCCCTCTGCCCTCTGCCTTCGAACAAAATCCAGCTGACAAAAGTGCCAGCAGTAATCCCATCCCTCATTATTCTTCATTACAGTGGAGAAAAGCACCCAGGGCCAGATCATATTGGCTGTTAACTAAAGTTTGGGAGACAATTAGCTCAGGTTGTTAAAATTAATCATTGTTACAGCTGGGATCTCCGAGGCTAGCAGAAGCTCTGTTTTTATGTTCTGTTTATTCGAGCGCTCCGTGGATATCGATTGAAGGCTCGCTGTAAACAGGGGGATAAGGCATTCGACAATTGTTTGCCGGATTTACTCTCTCCGCACAGAGACGAGCAATCCAATCGTTACTGAGATTAGAGCTGATGCACAGGGAAACACGGACCATCTCTACACTTTACCCCTTGATCATGATGAACTTGATGTGGTTGAAATCATGCAATCGTGCCATTCTGTCTGTTCCCAGAATTGGGAAAATAGTTTATCATTCGGCAGTTCAAATAATTGGTCATGAACACCCCTTCTAGGAATCAGTGGGTTTTAAACCAAATATTTCATTTAATTAGCAGGTCTTTGAACGCCTTATATTACCGCAGCCGTATTGGGCTGGATTGTTGTCATTCCATAGATGATTGGCTGTAAACACCAGAAGCTGATTTGATCTGACAGGAAGAGCTATTATGCTAAACTAGGACAGTCTCCTTTTCCCAGTCTCTGGTTGCCTCAAAAATGTGAACCTTTTCCCTATATAGTGCACTACTTTTGACCAGAGCCCTATAAAGTCGTGCACTATATAGGGAATAGGGTGCCATTTGGGAGACATCCTCTGTGAACCAGACGCTCCAGCTGAATAAAACATACTAACACTTTGAAAGGAAATGGAGACGACGTGGCTTCCATGAATTTCGCACCCCCCCACCCCCCCCAACATATTTTACATAGTTTGCGTTTTGGGAGCTTCCCTGACGTGCAACCGGACTCTAAATCCAGCCTCAATTAATTGTGCGAGTTTCTCCTCCCCCCTGCGGGCAGCCCCTGAACACCAGCAAGGGCTTAATGACCCGGTCACGCAGCATGAAAACCATATAAACATATCTGCCATCTGCCCCCACCCCAAAAGAGACTGCATTCCATATTCAGTTTTTCTGAAGCTCTCCAGTCATGATAATGGGGCGCGCACATCTTCCATAGTGGAAGTAACGTAACGTTGGATCAGGATCCATTTTTTATAGTTAATCGCCCACGCCTGAGTGACTGTTCATGGCTTGCGATTTGCATTGATCCCCTGCAGGATTGCGTCCGAGAGGAAGGACACCTGAGAGACATATGGTGGGGAACGAAGGTATGAATATCCCAAACCAGAGACACACACGTCGTCCCCGGGACCGAGGTGAGGCCGCAGAGGGGATTGGTAATACCCTGTATAATACCTGCACAGTTACTGAGAGCATCTGCTGTAGGGAGGGGAGGGGGGAGAAGGAGGGGGGCTCATTTGGAATGGGTGTGCTTCTGGCGGTTATAAGGAATTCTATTATTGCTCACAAAAAGCAAGTATCTATATGGTAATTTACCCGTAATGTGTGTGCTGTGGGTAGATACATGATAATCCCAGTGTAATTAATGGTTCCTCTGGTGCGCGCCTGATTAATGCATGTGCAGCCATTGAACACATGGATTTTGTCGCAAACTATTGGAATATTTAACGGACAATGAGGTAAACATGCCCTCTTACAGCCATCTAGAGACCTCCCTAGTAGAAAAACTCCCATAGCCTCATCTTTCCCTGAGCTGCCCTAAAGTACCACGGCTGCATCCCAACTGGCCCCCTATTCCATATGTAGTGCACGACTGTTGACCAGAGCCCTATGGGTAGTGCATTACAAAAGGTAATAGGGCGCCATTTGGAATGCATCCCACATACACAGCCCAGTCAACATGTTGTCCCTCGGGTTCATATGTAAGTGGGGGAAGGACCAAAAAACAAAAGACCCTGAGCAAGGTCCTTTGTCTTTCCTTAAGTGCCGCATCATTCTCAATATCCTGGCAGTTTTTGTCCCCGGGGCCACACTCCTGCCGGCGTTATTAGCTCAGCTTAATAATGAACCCACCAGGCATCATCTTCATTAGGAAGGACGGAGGAGTGGGGGCCAGGGAGCCGGGCTGACCCTGCTACAATCTCTTCACTGTGGATCTGGCACAGGAATTTTAATAGGAGAGCAAAGGAGGCAGGTGGGTCAGTACTGGAGACACGCTGTGCATGCCAATCTGGTCCCTGCCTCCATGGAACAAACTGAAGGAGACAGGAAAGGTGCTGGTGGCAGGGGGATCAGGACAGCGATGCAGCATCCATTCAGGTGAGAGGGAGCGTCGTTCGGTGACAAACAGCCCGTGAGCCACGCTGCCTTCTCCATATTAACGAGGTTGGCAGAGCGGTGAGGATTCCTGTTAATTGCTTTTGCTGGATTGTCAGCTGGACTGCTATTGGTGTGAGCAAAAAAAATAAACGAAGAGCAGTAAAGTTAGGCCTATTGTGGCTCTTTAGATCTATAGCCTCGTCTCGCCTTAGGCTCTTACAGACCTGATCCCATTCATAAACCATTCACTCTCCCTACCTACTTAAATGTTCCGCCTCGGAGCCACGCTTTATTTCACCCATTTTAGAATGTCCCTGCCCCAAAACAGCGTAGGTGATTTGTTGTATATTTAAGGTAGTTTTCCGCGCCGCGGTAATTGCCACGGCGACCTTGATGCAGATAGGACAAAAGACATATCTGCTGTCAAGAATTTGCCATTAGTACCGTTACGAGAATTGCCACATTCTCTCACTGATCCCTGTAAGCATTTCTGATTCCGAGCACGTCCACTCATTCTGCCATGCCCACCGCTCGTCTAAGAGAGAAAGATTTCTTATTCCCAAATATGTGTGCATAAAACAATACCTCAATAAAATGTTACGATCAAAGAACATCTACAATTCCTAAAGCCCACTCCAAAACTGCTTCTCAGGGAAGGTTGAGAGGACAGTTGCAGATCACCTGAAATGCTCTTTGAGATCTAGAAATGAAGTCCCACACATCCGGGAGCTAGATAAGGTGGGAATATAATGGAAATATAACTAGAGGGTGGAAGTACAATATTGGAGGGGATGCAATCTCTTTCTCACTCTGATAGAGACTGATAGCCAACCAGGTGATATCCTGGCACTATAGGCTCTTGACAATTATATTTCTTCATCTCATGGTTGAGAAGACATTAGACCGACCCAATTCCCTGGTAGTCCTTATGATGGACATGCTTTGAATCTGGAAAGGCGGGTAAAGGTGTGAAAGCAATTGTATAGCAGAAAATAATATACTGTAACATATCTTTATTAGTCTGTGTATTGGTCGACCAAAAACCTAATCTAGATGTTAAATTTGACATTATGTTGAGTTTGGTTTCCCGTACCAAGCCAAGACGACAGCAACAAACCACATTGGCAAGTAACTGAACCAGAAGAATCATTCATCTGCCCCGACGACAGCAAAACCAAACTTTGGTAAATATTCAGAGATAAATCTGCAGGCCTAACAATAACACTACACAAAACCAGAAACAACATAAAAACAAAGTACCAATCTTGTATAAATGAAATAACTCAATACTATTCTTTCACTTCACTGTAGCCTATCGGCTCACAGTAACTGGATGTCTGAATTGTTCTCTTTACATTCAGCAGACATCTACTGTATGCTGTTCAATCTTAGGTTCAATAACGGGTGAAAAGGGTGGTATTTCACAGACCTGGGGTCGTATGCGTCAAGCATCTCAGCATAGGAGTGCCAGTCTAGGATCAAGTCCCCCATGTCAATATAATCTTATTCATTATGATCTAAAAGGCTACACTGAACCCTAGAAACAGCACTCCTACTCTAAGAAGCTTTATGAATACGGCTCCGGATCCTATTAAAATCCATAAATACATCACTTCTAATCCTACACGCTGTGTCAGTCCAACAATCACACTCTGTTTTGTTGTGTGAGCGGAGGACAGCAAACCTAATGAAGAACGCTGTACTAGGTCTCAGCACTGCTCTCATTTCTTGCCTTGTCAGCTCTCCAAATGAAGAATGATGTTATTAATTTTCCTTTGTGTTTATTTGCTGTACAATGGTTGAGTTAGTTTGGTACACATTGGCCTAGCCTACACCACACCCCCGTAACTCCAAGGCCGTGAAATAACGACAGTTAAAGCCACATAAAATGAGTGAAAATGAAAAGGAGGTTATAACAAGAAACACAACATTGCAACATGTTCAAACTGAGAGGTAAATGTGCCAAGACCTTGCCTGACGACTCATTCGGAATTTAATTCCGCTGCTCTATCAATCACTCCATACATCAGTCTGAACCGGTTATCCTAGAAATCGTTTGTGCTGTACGTCAAAATGAAGTGATTCATGATTCGCATAGGCCGGCTCTGGTCCAACCCATCGGTTTCTGGGACCAATCATAACAGTTTAAATGTGTTCGCATTCGAGAAGTAGTCGGGGAGGAAGCAAATCCAGACTCATCGTGGCACTGGAAAATAAACGACAATGGGCGTGGCGTTTGGCCGGAGCGATGTGGATGGGTAGCCAGGCCATCCAAGATCCAGAGGTAGAGAGGCCCATAGGACATAGGCCAGTGAACCACCCAACAGTGAGAGGTTAAACACTTGAAAACATATGAATCATCTACAGCAGTGGTTCCCAAACGTTTTACAGTCCCATACCCCTTCAAACATTCAACCTCCAGCTGCGTACCCCCTCTAGCACCAGGGTCAGCGCACTCTCAAATGTTGTATTTTTTGTGAATAACTCACTACAGGTTTATGAGCAGGGTGTGCTTGAAAGGATGCACATAACTCTGCAATGTTGGGTTGTATTGGAAAGGCTCAGTCTTAAATCATTTCCCACACACAGTCTGTTCGTTTTCATGCTAGTGAGGGCTGAGAATCCACTCTCACATAGGTACGTGATTGCAAAGGGCATCAGTGTCTTAACAGTGCGATTTGCCATGGCAGGATACTCTGAGCGCAGCCCTAAATAGAAATCTGGCAGTGGCTTCTGATTAAATACAATTTTCACGGAACCACTTGATGCAATTTCAATGAGGCTCTCTTGTTCAGATATTGGTAAGTGGACTGGAGGCAAGGAATGAAAGGGATAACGAATCCAGTGGCATGTGTCGTCCTTTTCGGGAAAGTACCTGCGTAATTGCGCACCTAGCTCACTCAGGTGCTTCACTATATCACATTTGACATTGTCCGTAAGCTTGAGTCCTGTTTTTCCCTAGCCTGACGCTGCTTTTCTCTCCGCTACAGTTCTGTCCGTGCTGACTCTGGTCCGTCTCCAGTCCCTCGTCTCGTCAGTCATGCTTCCCTGCCCTGGACCCCCGCTATACTGCTTCCTTGGATTCCACTCCGGACCTGCTTACCCTGCCCCTACTCCCCTTCTCCCAGCTTCAGTTCCTGGTTCCCTGCTACCCGCCCAAGCTTCCCCTGGCCTGCACTCCATCTCCCCCCGGGCTTTTCAATAAATACTTTAGTTACCTCCTCCCTGTCTCCTCATCTGAGTCTGCACTTGGGTTCACCTGCTCCGCCACAACTAACATGTATAGGTTTTGGGCCCTTCCCCCAGCATCGTCCCAGACATATCTGCGGCAGCAGGAAGAATTAAGTCCTCCACAATAGTATGGGGCTTGCCTGTCCTAGCCACTCGGTAGCTCACCATATGAGACACTTCTAGCCCCTTCTTATTAATGGTATCTGTTGCTTTTATACGTCTTACTGCTTGAAAGTAATCTTAATTCTCGCTAAAAACTCCTGTGGCTTATTTTTCAAATTGGCATGTTTCATCGAGTTGTGAGATATAACACACAGTGGCTGAGGAAAGGCACTACTCCCAATACAAGTGAAACCCCAAATGTAGTTCTCATATAGGGATACTCAGAGTCATCTTATACGTTGCTGACACTCTCTGTTTCTAATCTATGCATAGTCACTTTAACTCTACCTACATGTACATATTAGCTCAATTACCTCGACTAACCGGTGCCACCGCACATTGACTCTGTACCGGTACCCCCCTGTGTATAGTCTAGCTATTGTTATTTTACTGCTGCTTTAATTACTTGTTCCTTTTATTTCTTATTTGTATGTTTTAAACTGCATTTTTGTTAGGGGCTTGTAAGTAAGTGTAACGGATGTGAAATGGCTAGTTGGTTAGCCGTGCTCTGCGCTAATAGCATTTCAATCGGTGACGTCACTCGCTTTGAGACCCTGAAGTAGTGGTTCCCCTTGCTCTGCAAGGGCCGCGGCTTTTGTGGAGCGATGGGTAACGATGCTTCGTGGGTGTCAGTTGTTGATGTGTGCAGAGGGTCCCTGGTTCGCGCCCGTGTCGGGGCGAGGGGACGGTTTAAAGTTATACTGTTACATAAGCATTTCACTGTAAGTAAGCATACACCAGTATTCGGCGCATGTGACTAACATTTGATGTGATGTGTCTATAGACGCAAGAAGTACTTTTTTTTAACCATTTATCAATTTTCGAGCAAACTGAATGAGCAGCAGCTACATTTGGCTACATACGGACCGTTAGTGGAATTCCCGCGAGAGAGTAACGTTTAACGTGATTGGATGTTCATTATTTGACTAGGCTGCCTGTATTTGACATTGTGTTGTTATTTCGATGAACAGTAGATGGTTTGAAACGAGGCTACTCGGGCGAGAAAACCTCACCCAAATGTATAGCCCCGTCGGAAAATCTAAATGGACTGCTTGAAAACGTGAGTCACATTTTTATTTAGCGTACCCCTGACGGCGCCTTCAGTTTGGGAATAGCCAATAGATAGTACCTTTATGTAATTACAGTTTGGGAATGACTAATTCACATGAAGATGCTTTGAAAAACAAACTTTGATTTGGCTTGCCAGGTGACGCAATTGTAAGTGGTCCATAGAAAATTGTATTCACATCAATATAGGATTAGCTAAGAGGAGCCTGGTGAGAAGACATGCAGTGCCTTTAGAAAGTATTCAGACCCCTTGACCTTTTCCACATTTTGTTACATTACAGCCTTATTCTAAAATGGATTCAATTGTTTTTTCCTACATCAATCTACACACAATACCCCATAATGACAAAGCAGAAACATCTCAAGAATGATCAATGGAAACAGGATGCACCTGAGCTCAATTTCAAGTCTCATAGCAAAGGGTCTGAATACTTATGTAAATATTGTTTTTGCAAAAATGGCTAAAAACCTGTTTTCGCTTTGTCATTATGGGGTATTGTGTGTAGATTGATGATTTTTTTGTTATATAATCCATTTTAATATAAGGGTGTAACATAAAACATTTTGGATAAAGTCAAGGGGTCTGAATACTTTCCAAAGGCACTGTACATACTCAATGTTGAGGATACATCTGAGGTCAACATTACAAAACTCAGCATGTTTTTTATATATAAATAATTATGTTTTTTACCAAACAGCATTAAGTAGGCCAGGGGAAGGGAGATAATTATGTCCAAATATCTAATGATATTGACCCCAGTGAGACCCGAGAAGTAAAACCTGTCATTGAATAAGCCTCAAGTCCTGGGGAAAGATGGCGGTTGAGGTGTGTGGGGCAGCTAGGGCCACCAGAGTCCCCTCAGCACGGCCGTCACTCCTGGGTGTGCGTCCCAAACGGCACCCTATTCCCTACACAGTGCACTACTTTTGACCAGACAATAGGGAATAGCGTGCCATTTTGGGCAGTTCTGATGCAGAGCGATTACCCCGTCAGTCCGGCCTCCTCGTCCTGCCGAGGCCACGAGTTGGACACTAATCCCCCTTTGATGAGTCCAGCTTCAGAGGCAAAACGCTGACATTTCGCACTAAGGCCGTCTCCCTGTACTCCTGACACGCACAGCACCGGTGGGTGCTTCTTTCATCCCGACATTGGCGAGACGAGGGTCCGGACACGGATGACTGTCAGATTAGTGTGCAGCTCCCAGGGGGACCATAATACATCTGAGAGGCGGGACGAGTAGGACTCCTCATGGCCAAATGTTGTCCCACCATCAGCCCTTTTCCAATTCCTCATCCAGTGAAAAAAGCAAAGCACTGTGTTGCTACAAAGGTCAAAATCATAATGATCTAGTTTCTAAATTGAACTTGGTGGCTAGCATCAGTCATAGGTTCTAGTTGGTCCAGCTCAATCCATTTCCATTTGCATGTAATTCAATGCATTTTCCTTTTAAGTGAAGGGTGGGAAACATGTTACTTTTACGAACTAACGAGTCTAAATGTTGCCTTTTGCTTCACTCCCCAGTATCTCGCAGTGGCAGAGACTCGTGATCTGATTTCAGAGGTAATAAAAATCCAACAGCTGGCCTACCGGACAGCTATTGATTTCCCCCAGCAGAAACGGATCTTGGATTCAGAGGAACATTTATGAATGCGCAGGGTGCAAGAAATTATACGATAGCCCCAGTAATTCCCTAAATCCACTATTGATCGGTGGGTACAGTAAGAACTGTTAAGCAGCTTTGTCCTGGACGGCTAGGGTCAGTGTTAGCTGCTCACGCCAGACAGACCAGGAGATTGGAGTCCGCTGCAGTAATTTTCCTCCCAGCATACAGTGGCTGCCTGCCGCTGAGAGGAAAGTAGAGGAGAGGATTGACTGCAGAAGGTGCAATCAGCAGGATTCATCATCCAACTCCGAGCATCTTAATCTGGCCATCAGAGAGTGAGAGCTCATCCATCTACCAGCACCAAACTAGAGATAGCTTTATCAAAAGGCCTCTTTCTGTGAAGCAGCTTGGGGGCTGAGATTTATTTGACAAACTTGTCCCGTAGTGTGAATGTGTGAGTGAAGGGGGGAAAAGGTGTTTACGCTCATTGCTGTGAAAATGGTGTACACGGAGATAGGTTGAATTTGTGTTTTGTATAAATGTATACAGTATGTCGATACTTTGAATCCAAGTCAAGATACATATTATTATTTGCTTTGCTACAGTAGGTAGCGTTAGCTAGCGCTAGTTGGCTACCTGCACCAAAATTCATATGGCTTGTTCTCCATCTTCTTTTTCAATAGCGTGCCAACATGTTTCCAGCACTTTTATTTCCATGACTGATCAAATCTCATTTAGTCATGCTCTCTCTTCTCTTTGCAGCAGACATATGCACTCTTAGAAAAAAAGGTTCCCTTTATAGAACTAAAAAGTGTTCCATCGCTTTCTTCATATATGGAACCCCTAAAGGTTATAGAACCCTTTTATAGGGTTCTTTGATCAGAACCCTAGAGGTTTTTCTTCACTGAAACAAAATGGTTCCATAAAGAACCTTGCATGGTGCCATTTATGAATAATGTCTACTACTATTAAATAGTCATCTTTTTTGCTAAGAATATAATTTAATAAACAATGAAATCATGGACAAAAGAATACCTGCATCGTTTTTTGAATTTATTGTCATTTTATGCAAACATAATTTGGAAATGTGCCAACGTCAACTCTGGCTGTCAACTGTAGCTGACATCTCTTTGCTTGAATGATGGCCCATGTCAACTCTGTCTGACTTCTTTACAATAAAATACAAAACAACTTTGTCCATTAGTTACAGCGAACCCCCAAAAAATTGCCTTCTGCTCTGTTTCTAAACCACCAAACAGCAGACCTGACACATACAGTTGAGATGAGCACAGATTGAAGCTGCAGTGCAGCGGCCCCTGGATGAAGATGTTGTGGGGTTAAAGACCTTGCTCAACAGCCCAACGGTAGGTGAATGTTTTGAGGATATGAACCCTGCAGCCCTCCAGTTGGCAGATCAATTCCGTTCGTTTTTTCCAGCACCCGGCCCAGGATTCGAACTGGCCACAGGTCCAACTCCTGCCACAGGTCCACCTCTTTAGCCGCTGGGCTATCTACCGCCAGTACAGTATGGGTTGTTGCCTGACTAGTTCCAGAAAATAATAAGACATTAGCAAAAATGAGTTAATCTGATAAAAATGAAGACAAAATGCCATGCAGACAAATAAATACTATAATGTGAAAGAACAACTTACATGCAGTTGTCCTAAGCAGCCGAAAGAAAGATGCTTCTGATCGTTCTGGGTTAGTGCCAGACTGAGCAAACATAGAAAGAGTGTGTTAAAAGTAATGTTATGATTAACTAGGCTATTGAATCACCAAGACGTACTATACATCATTCATGAGAAATAATGTATACATACCTCCTCTCAGTCAGCAACAGTCTTCTAACGGCTTCATGAAACATAGTCCCATCAATGGACTCCACACTGAAATACTGAAGAAAGAAAAAGATGCAATTAGCTCATTTCCAATGTCAGGCTGGGTCTGTAGCTCTATTTGGCATATCCTATAACAAAAAAAAAAAGGTATTTGAAAGAGTCAAAAGCTTGTAAAGTGGCAAACTAAAGTAGCCTAACCTTTTCTGTTTAGCTAGCTAAATGAGTTAGCCAGCTTGCAAACATGCTCAAATTCTAATAAAGGTTCAACTTTATTTATCTAGCCTGTAGTTTATCATATGACTTTGGCTTCATATATTTGAATTCAATAATCAACTTTGCTTACCTTAAAAGAGATTGAGGGAGAAATAGTGAGAAAGTAAAACATAGGGAGAAAATACTATGAAATGGTTATGAGCTCTGTCTGTCATCAACAAATCCTCCAAAACCTCGTGAGGCAATGTGCTTGATACTCTGCACTAACCAGACAAAGACCCATGATTTAAAACCGAATGCATAGCAGCAATCTAATAACCTGAGCTAATGAATGGGAGAATAAGTGATTGATGATTGAATATTCAAATCAACATTAGAGATACTATTTGACACTTCAGGCCATTGTAAGGTGTGGCACTGCCTCCCTCTGGCACTTTAAGGAAGTACACACCTTTGAGTGGATTATACCTATATTATATTACAGTGACCTTTACTGATGTCGTGACTTGACTTTAACATTCATCTGAAGACTGTTATTTCTCTATTTAACTAACTATGTTTCATTTTTACCCGGTTAAATTCATCATGTAACAGTTAACTCTTCAGGATACGGGGCACCACGAGAGCGGTTCTTTAAAGAGTTATCATCTCCCGAAATAAACTCTAAAAAGTCTTTACCAATCACCAGTGGTGGAAAAGTACCCAACTGTCATACTTGAGTAAAAGTAAATATACCTTAATAGAAAATTACTAAAGTAAAAGTCACCCAGTAAAATTCTACTTGAGTAAAAGTCTAAAAGTATTTGGTTTAAAATATACTTAAGTATCAAAAGAAAAAAATATATTTCAAATTCCTTATATTAAGCAAACCAGATGGCACCATTTTCTTTATGGAAAGCCAGGGGCACACTACAACACTCAGACATCATTTACAAACAAAGCATGTGTGTTTAGTGAGTCCGCCAGATCAGAGATCAGGGATGTTCAGTTGATAAGTGCATGAATTTGACTATTTTCCTGTCCTGCTAAGCATTCAAAATGTAATGAGTACTTTTGGGTGTCAAGGAAAATGTATGGAGTAAAAAGTACAATATTTTCTTAAGGGATGTAGTGAAGTAAAAGTAAAAGTAGTCAAAAATATAAATAGTAAAGTAAAGTACAGATACCCCAAAAAACTACTTAAGTAGTACTTAAGTATTAAGTATTTTTTGTTAAGTACTTTACACCACTGCCTATTACATCTATAAACAGTCAACATATTAATCATAACCTCGTATCATATCATCATTCTGAACAGTTGTAACCTTGCATCTGCAAAAACCCAAGCCGTACTTATGATTCAGTACTACACAAACTGGTTTAATTATTTATTTACTAGCTAATTAAATGGGAACACAGGATAAACATACACACTCTGCACCGGTTATTGACTGGAAACTTAATACGCTGAAAACAGGTCCCTAGCGGAATGACAACAACATGGCCGCTTGTTAAAGAAGAGATGGAGAGGGACAGAATCACTTAACATTGGCATATTCAGAAACTACTTTCACCTACAGTAACCATATACTTTGCACACAAACCGCCGCCCACTTTGAGTAAGAAATCATGAATGTATTTACGTGAAATGCCTGGGTTCGCCGGGGATCTCTATGTGAACATGGCAGCCTTTGAAAGGGGGTTGGGCCTTTTTGCGACACGCTTTTCTCTGATTGTCCGAAATGGTTCCAACAACTCTTCTACTGTTGTCCTTCTTTGTAGTTGTCTGGTATTTGGTGACTTGTCGTGTAGTCCTAAACAGAACTACAGAGTTGATTTTCTTTCCATTCGCTCTTGAAGATGCTTCTTTGAAGATAGGCTAGCCAGTCGTGTCGATGGTTCCCCAGTTCGGTGATGAGAGTAGCGTAATACGATGGTTTGAGTAGAGTAACAGGATGGTCCTACTTAAATTCGCTTTCTAAGATACTTTACTTAGGACAGCTAATCAGCCGTACCAGTGATTGTCCACCTAGTGTTGAGATTCAAAGTTCAAACCATTTTAAACATGCAGCTGCTGCTTCACGCTTTTTCTGGTCTAATGTGTTTTTTCCTTTATACCTTTTGCCCCTCACTGTGCAACGTTATGTAAAACAATTATCTCTTATAGCTTATCAAATCACACCCCTCTCTTAACAAAAAACACTTTCATCATTTTGCATATTACATGCACAACGCATAGTATGGAAACTTCATATATGTAGTGGGTATGCTTTCCAAGTTACAGTATTTCATTTATAACATTTTTATTGACATCACAAAATAACAAACAAAATGATATTAGTGTTTAATAGATCGCCTCTGACCATTCCCCACGTTCTATATTGTTCCAGTAGTTGCTTTTGAACGTGTTAGAGTTTCAACAGGAAAAAGGTCTGTTGAGACAAAACACATTCCTTTCATGCATTTGGAGAGGGAGAGCCTGAATATTCTCCCTTGATTTACAACAGGACGTGAGTTGTTAATCCCCACTAGTTCTTTCCTCCCCCCTCTACGGGTAAGAGGGGGTCTGATTGAAGTTATTCCTTCCAAACCTGATCTGACCTATTTGGATTCTCGTGGACAGTCATGACACTGAGTGTACCAATTTATATGATTACCTATGATACGCTTAGTGGGTCTCGGAGAGGTTGGGAAGTGAGCATTAAGACACATTTCCGTTCTCTGCAAGTTAATGGACAATAAAGGGTTCTTCTTCTATTGATCTCAAAACATCACATTTACGTGAGCAGCGATAGTGCGTCAAGAACACAAGAGATAAACAAGAGGACGGATGGTATTATTACAAGAGCAAAGGTGGGAGACACAATCACACATGTCTGAGAACAGTGGAATAAATTGTGCACGCTGATCTATGTGCCATTGACGTAATTGTGAGAAAAGGAAACCTCTCGACTGTTTATTCGCTTAAATCAATGGGAGACACAGCTCCTTCACAGAACATTCATTTACTGGCTTGTAAATCCTGTGAGTTCAGGGAGAAAATCTAATGTTACAAAAAACTGGTGTTAAAGATAAACCAGTTGAGCACAACTAAATCGTTCTAAAGCTGGCGTTGGTGCTGTATATCATCAGCGCCGTCTTTCCCTATCCGCTGCCTGCATGTATTACATAACAGCAGCTATGGTGCCCTGACAAAAAGCCATTCTCTCCCTCCTTAGACAATGTATAGGAGGCTCTTGCTTGCTACAGACACTATGGAGACTATTGATCTCTATAAGGAGACATGGCCCTGAAGCTAACTGCTGGGGAGGGAGGTGGTTGTCATGGTTACCAGATGCAACAGCAGAGTGCCGGAACATCTGCCAGGTAAAGGATAAACCGGTGCCTCGCAGGGTCGCGTTTGCTGTAATTACAGGAAATTCCATCCAGTCAGCAAGCCTACAGAGGTGTGTGTGTGTCCACTCGTCCTGCACCCTTGAGCCACCACTACGATGGGTCAGAGGTAGCCACTTTTTTAGCTGACCAACCAACATGTCAGTGACAGGTAAACCAGCACATTCACACATCTGCAGACACATGGTCAGCATACAGGGAAAGTATACTTCTGTTGACCAAACTCTTCTTTGTTCTTCATCTAAACCTCTCACATTTTTACTTTACTTTACTATTTCTCTCAAGCACTGGCACACATGGACACAAATGCACTTGCAAACATGGTCCAAAAATGTGGTTGAAACATCATGGTTCTCAGACCATGCAGTAATTGTGTTACATGTCAGAGCTTCATTCAATCTTCATGAAGTCAACTTCCCAGTATGAAGGATTTACTTACTTTGCTCCAAATCTCTGTGTACTGCTACAGGAGCACAGAGGCCAAAAAGTAGCCCGTGACTTGACGCTTCTTGAATTTCTGTTCTGTCTGCAAACTTCTTTCTTTTCTTAAAGCATCAGCACATAGTGAGACTGAGTGGACCGGACACTTGGAGACAAGAATCAGACTGGGCACATGTTCCGTCCCCATGGGGACCGTTACCAAGGGCAACAAAGCAACAGCTTAGGACGATGTCTGGGCATCACCAAGGGCCTGACTGTGCAGTTTGGTTTGGGATACATCTCCCTATTTCCTATGTAATATACTACTTATGACCAGAGCCCTATGGGCCCTGATCATAAGTAGTGATATTACTTTTGTACTCATTTCTATGAGCCCTTGTATTGCACTATAAAGGGAATAGGATGCCATTTGGAAAGCAGCCTTGGTGTGTTACTGGCCAGGCTGCCATACTGCGTAGGCTAGCTGCTGCTATACTTTTCTTAAAAGAGCCACAAAAGGCAATTAAGAGTCAACTGCAGTTTAAATATCTCAGTGACCCAATTAAAATTGAGGCCCTGCAGATATCTGCTGGTTTCTAACGAGCTCAAATTAAGATTGTTAGTTAGATGGTGCTACAGCCCTGCATATATCCCCGATGTCCCAAATAGCACCGTATTCCCTATATAGAGCACGACTTTTGACCAAAGTCCTATAGGCCCTGGTCAAAAGTAATGCACTATATAGGGAATAGGGTGCCATTTGGGATGCAAACCCTGACTGACTGACTGACTGACTACCAGTGAAAGCATCCGCCTCTTTAGTTTCTTCCTTGGGGCAGTGAGCTTCGGTTGGCCAATAGAAAATAAATGTGTATTTGGAGTTATTATCGCTCTCTAATTTACCGTAA